>NW_005187784.1:91934-111311 GCF_000239375.1 Pundamilia nyererei | reverse complement strand
GTGTTCTATATATATATATATATATATATATGTGTGTGTGTAGGGTTTTTTGTTTTTTTAACACTGCATTTAAATTACCATTCCACTTCTTACTTCTTATCAGTCAGACGGAGGTATTTCTAGAGCCAAAGCAAAACGAGGCTCTTGTCCTTGCTCAGATATCACAAGGACATTGGGATTTTTAAAAATTCGATGTTTTTCCAATGGAGTTTTGAACGCAGCTTGATTAAAAAAGACAAAGCTGCTTCAAATGAGCTTAAATGGAGAGAAACAGCGTGGTAGACATGTGTTCAAACACCTGTGTCCCATCATGCCGTAAAAATGTCATAATTATGTGAGTTATGCCAGCTGTTTGTGCCAATCCTGTCACTGCTTCCTAAAGTTTCTTATATTTAGATTAAATATGAGACACAGAGAAGGAAAACGGGACACTCACTTCCTCCGACCATCCCCGGGGTCTGCCAGCAGGCCAACAGGAGCAGCAGCATCAGCCCGAGATCCAGGTGAAGAGACACGGTCATAACCTCCTCCTGTGTCTCCACGCACAAATACGCACACACCACCACCACCACCAGCACCTCTGGCTCCTTCTGCACGCTTTCTTCTCTTCCTCACCTTCTCACCTCCTTTACCCCACCTCCCCCTGCTGCTTATTTACTGAAGGTCTCGCTACGGGGTCACCACTGTTTCCACATCACCCGTCATCTTCTGCTGCTGCTGGTGCTGCTGCTGTGGAGGGCACAGTTTTGCCAGACCGCACTGGTCGGACTCCCAACTTGCGCGAAGTAGGTCAGTAGGTGTGCAGCCTAAATCCCAGCCTCTGCTCTCTCACCGAGGGCACGGAAAAGCGCAGAGCGGAGCCCGGAGGAGCAGAAGAAGGTGGAGGGAGAAGCTAACAGGTAGTCTCCGTGTCTTGCGGTTTCTGGTTAAATGTCGGAGATTTCGTCGCAGCAGGTGGAAGGTCGGAGCTCGGTCATTTATGAGGAGAAACTGCGCTCATTCGGGGTTCGTGTGGATACATAAGAGGACGGAGGGGCTGATGCCGAGGCTCCCGACGTCTCTCACAGGAGGACGCAGGAGCCCAAAAGGTGGTGCCGTCTCATCCGGAGAACAGCAGGCTGGTTTAAAATCTGGCAGATTGCGGGGAACCTCTGAGGATCAGAAAATATATGTGTGTGCGTGTGTGTGTGCGCAGGAGCTTCAGCCGGGAACTCCTCACGTCAGCCGCAAACACAGCCGATCTGCACCGACACAAATCCTGTCACTACACAGAGCATGGAGGATGATGAGGATGAGGGGGGAGAGGAGAGCGAGAGAGGGAAGGTGGGTGGGAGGGAGGGAGGGAGAGGACAAAGAGGTGCGTTTCTGTTCGCGGAATAACCTGCAAGCTGCCAGAGACGAGCGCTCTGAAGTGCCAACTGTTGCTTATGTAATAAGCCTCGCAGCACTGATCTGAATTCATTCCTTCAGAGATCAACAAGTACAGCCACGAGGCCATCTGCCTCTGACTGGTTTTAAACTGGGTGCTGTTTAACCCTCAATTCCAGTCACAGCCTCCCAGTGGTCTGTGACTCATACTCACTGGTTTTCTATTTGAGCTATAGCTGCCGTTTTGTTACCTTTTAGCCATAGCCTGTATGTAAAAGATGGACATAACCACTGAGAACTGTCAGAATTTTCAAATAGTTGTTAACTTATTAAAAAAAAAAATATTAAAAAAATAAGAAAAGAAATATCATTTGTAGGACAATTTTTTTCTCTTAACCCTTTAAAGCCAGTCAGAGCAGGCACGCTCTGTTTTGCGTAACTATTTTTAAATCCGGGTAGAACTGCAACCATGTAAGCTAGCGCAATAATTTTTTTTGCTTATGAAATGGAGGAGTTGTATTTACATCTTATGCCATCAGCTTGATCTATGTCACGGTTTCCTTCCACATATAGCTTTGCAAAAATGGCATAAAAAGCACTTACAGCAACAAAAACACAATATTCCAGAAACATGCTTTGCCGATCCGATCAGCTGTTCATAACACTTCCTACATCCATCAGCGTGAACTATCCCATGTCTGCCATGACCTGCCCGAAACCGGAAGTGACGTCATTTTGCAGAAATGCAGTTGTTTTTTTTTACCTTCAGAGGAGCCTATACTGGTGTTTTTAAAAGTTATGTTTGACTTTATGACTTTCTTTATCGTTTCTGGGATGCTGAGGACTCAAATTGCACTGCTGGAAATAGTTTTTTTGCAAATTTGCATTATAATATTTATTTTCATTTTTCCTGCAGTATATAAAAATTGGTGTATTTCAAAAATAAAACTATGAAGACACTCAAAATAAATTTCGTGTGATTGGAAACTATTTTGTGCAACTTTTTTGTATTTACAGTTATGAGGGATAAGCCTCTTAAATTTCTCTTTTTATATGTTAAAAAAACAAAAATGATTTTCAATTTTTTGGTAGTTTATTGCACTTTTTTGCAATTTATATAATTACTATGCACTTAATGCATACATATTATTACAATTTGGGCTATAATGGTTGTATTGATGTATATCAACTTGAAATGCTCCCCAAAATGGCACTACAGCATGTAAAAATATAATATAAGCTCTGGCGAACTTGGTTCTATGGCAGGTCTTAAAGGGTTAAGCTATACACTCACTGGCCACTTGATTAGGTACAGCTTGCTAGTACTGAGTTAGACCTTCTTTTGTCTTCAGAACCACCTTAATTCTTTGTGGTATAGATTCAACAAGGTGCTGAAAACATTCCTGGGGATTTTGAGATTGTAGCATCACACAGTTTAATGCAGATTTGTCAGCTGCACATCACAAGGCAAGATGGATCCATGTTTTCATGTTGTTCATGCCAAATTCTAACCATATCATCTGGATGGTATTAGAACAGGTGATGTCGTTATAGTCTTCTATTGCCCAACTTTGGTCAGCCTGTGTGAATTGTAGCCCCAATTTTCTGTTCTTAGCTGACAGGAGTGGCATCTGCTGTGGTCTGCTGCTACTGTTGAGATGCTTTTCTGCACACCTTGATTGTAACAGGTGGTTATTTGAGTTACTGTTGCATTCCTATCAGCTCAAATGGTTTATTACCTATTCAGGTTGTGTATCATGTTTTTATAAAGCACCTAAGCAACTAAGTAATAAAGTAACTAATTACTTTTGAAAAGAAGTAATCAGTAAAGAAACTGGATTACGTTTTTGGAGAAGTAATTAGCAATTAATTACTTTTTCAAGTAACTTGACCAACACTTCTGGTTAGTGAAGTCCAGTTTTGAAGCTCCAGCTGAGTGTCATAAATGACAAGTGATTAGCCAATACAGACGCTGTACTACCAAGTATTACTACCAAGACTTACTTCTAGAAGCTCTTTGGTATAAGAAACTCACTGATACCAAACCTCTTACTATTCTACAGGAAATGAATTTGTGAGCTCTGCCTGTTTGTCTTCTTTTTTACATAAAACACAACAAATATTGTTGTATAATGTTATTTTTCTTTATATGATGAGCAATGTTCCCTGTAATTTTTCATGTGTCTGAGCAAACACAAACTCCCTGAGCGGTCCCTTGGACCACTGTGAGCAACAGCAGACGTTTGCACTCATTCATCTAAGTGACATGGTTTATTAAAAGAATCTAATTACAGTATTTACATTTCTTTTAGAATCCTTTTAATTAAGTGCTTTATCCCACTTACAATGAAAAATTTAAAAAATCTTGTTCATGACCTGTGTAGTATGTTAACACTATTGGAAGTAAAACTAACTTGAACTGTACCAATTTGCTACAGTCTGTATCAAATAAGATGCCACACAAATTATTTACACACACAAAACTATCGACTACACTACACACTAATTACACAACGCAACACACTAACCTTCGACTCCAAACACGCTTAACGTCACAAATCTCTCACATCTCCCGCCGCAGTCACTCCTACAACGTCCCCTTCTTCCTAAACAACCAAATGCCATGTTGCCATATCATTTGTTGATTTGTCAACATGGTACATTTTTCCATCAATAGGAAAGGGCGGAGGTTTTTTTGGTTTTTGGCTTTGCTCACACGCTTTTGAGCGCTTTCCTTAGAAAACGCAGTTTTTACAGTTTCTTCCCGCAGTAAATATAAACAACGATAGTGCTCAGGAATAAACATCACATATATTTATTTTAATCACAACTCTGGTTTTACATGGCCCATCAACACAATTTAAAAACTGGTATATAGTTTGAAGTCCACACTTTAAGACAAAAATGGAAATTGGGGTTGTCTTGGGTTGACATAACATCTTTTTGCTATGTCATCTTAATTTGGTCATGTGATTGACCATGTGACTTTATTCTTCCTCAGCTAATCAGTAGCACATGTGCGATTGTCTCCCCCTCCTAGCTCCCAGTAAGCTGAAGATAGGTTCAAGCGTCTGTGCGTTGAAACATAGTAACGAGTCCACACCGCATTTTCTTGTTAGTAACAGCATTGTAATGATTGAAATGGTAATTATTCAGATTACTAGTTACTGAAAAAAGTAACGGCCGTTATTCCCATCTATGATAATGACACAATTATTTGTATTTATTGATCAGTATCCACAAATTAAAATTGTAAATAAATGACACTAGTTGTGCACAAATCTGACTGAGACCCTAAATTTTACCTTAAATTTTCCGTCTTCCCTACTCACATTTCCAGTGGTTGTACGCGTTGGCCCTAAAACACCAGTGTCATAACCTGTCAATGATGTTGATTAGCTGCGTATATACAAATGTGAATCATTGGCTGGAGCCGCCAGTCACCGGTCACTCACTGACTCACACTGCAAAATGGCACAGAATGAATTGTTACGTATATATTTTAATTTGAATTCAGGTTGGAATTCTTTGTGCGTAGTGCAGATTTTCTGTGCTCGGAGACCGTGTCAGCAGTGCGCGATTGCGCACATAAGCAGCATAGAGGGAACAGTGATGATGAGTTGATTATTGCCAGCTGCCTTACAGCCACTAATGTGATGGAGTAATAATAACTTGCACCAGGTTTTCAGCATTTTCATGACTTTAGAAGCAGTTTCGACAAACAAATATGAGAAAAAATAAAAGTACACGTGCAAGTGTGCTGCACAATGTTTGAATCACACGCTATGCAAACAGCCCTAACCCTTTTATAAAGCAATACTGAACAAAAATAGCACAAACCATTTTGTGATTTTCTAAAATGTGGTATGGATTTAATGACTTGAAATACTTTTCAATACATGAATGCATATTAAAGCTTGCACAGAGGAAGACAGAACCCATGAAACTGCACCATTATGTCTCACAGTACCGACTGTAGTTAGGCAAATATAGTTTCTCATTGATATGCTGGTTTTTCACAGGCCACAGAATTGTCCTTTAATATTTTAACCACTACTTGGGGTTTGTTATTAAGAGCTTTATTTCAATTATAAGTCTCTTAAGATACATTATGTACAATTCACAATAGTTTTTTTTCTTTAAAAGATTTACTGAAAAAAATGACGTAACTACATAGAAATACTGTAATTCCGTGTTGCATGATTATAGAATTACACTATAAAGCCATCTCATTATAACAATGTTATCCTAAAACTGTAACTAGAAAAAAAGCTGCCTTTAAATAAGCTAACTATGGGAGGTAGGGCTGAGTATATGGACATATATGGACTTCCTACGTTGAAGCTTGAGTTATGGCAGCTATGAAGCTGTAAAACCTACTCAGTAAACTGAGTGCATGCCTTTCAGCTCTCTCCAAAGCCTTTATATCACAATAATGGTTCTTCCCAGATGTTGGATGGTGTCAGAATAAAGCTCGATATATTTTCATGGTCTTGACTTTGTTCAGACTCATATTGGACTCGAAGTGAAGCAATCGATATTTTCAGCTGATATTTTAATTTTCTTTTGTATACATTAACTTTAGTGTATTTACTGAAGCTTTGCCTTCATAGACTGAATATTTATGAGCTTCAGGCTCCCAGAGCACATCAGGAAGGTTCAAACTTTGGTGCTTTGTCTTTATTACCTCCACCAAGTCATTGGTCATTCTGCCTGTAAATATGAGAGCTCAAAAACTTTGGCTTATATCCACAAAGGTCTTCGAGGTCAGCTTAATGATTTGTTGATGGAAAATCGACAAAAAGCCTTGTAAGAATCATAGTTTCTAAGTTATAAGTGTGGTCTCTGTTGTCAAAATATAAAAAGTACCATGTAAAGGTTTAAAATACCACATCCGATATGACCTCTGACCTCTCCTTTAAGGGATATGAAAGATAGATTGATCTGAAGGTCAGAGTGATAAAAATGCTATAAATGGTAAGGAAAAACTTGTATTAAGGCACTCCATGATGCTGGATGGTCTTTGAGACAATCGTAGGCATAAAGTGTTCTCACACTGTGGTGAAGTATGCTTTGGAGTCGATTGCTGGGACACGTACTTGCAAAATGCACCAAAGACTTGAATCCTATTGAACAGATTTGGGACAAAAGCTTCATCCGAAGCAAACCTCTGGAAACAGCTGGAAATTTAGAACTCAATAAAAAAAAAAAAAAAACAGTTCGAACTTACATATAAACAATGTCAGCAAGAATTTGAAAAGACTTACATGCAAACAAAGCTCTTATTCATAATTACGTCACTCTGTGTGAAAACGTGTGCATATTGAAGCTGTTAGATTGTTTGACCACACCTTGATTGCTTCAGTTCAAATCCACTGTGGAAAATAATCGAGGCAAAGACGTGGAACCTGTGTCACGGTCTAAATACTTGTGGACCCAGCAGTGAAATACCTCTTTAATAAAGTCCTTGTTTAGACGCTGTAGGGCAGCAGCTGTCTGTTCTGACAGCCTTCATTCGTCATTTATCTTGAGCTGAAGATTTCGATTTTTAGCACTGCGAGCGAAACTGCACTGCAAAACTACACAGGTTGACATTTTCAACATGATTTATTGATTCGAGATCAAAGGCAGCGCATGCTTTTCTGGGATCAAACAGAGCCAAATGTCTTAAAAACCTCAGAAAGGGTGAACTAAGGAGAGTACACGTGTATTATACAGGGAAACAGCATGAGAATCAGACTGCTCACCAGTATTGGGAATGAGCCACATCCTGTTTGAAAAGTGAAATTCATGTACTCAGCTGCAGATAAACCCTTCTTCCTACTAATAATTCAAGAAGTCTTGCTGCTCGTGTCTTCTTAGTCAGTCTCCAGCAGTTCATCCAAACTGCTTCAAAGTTGGCACGTCAGTGGGGACAACAAGTAAGTGTAGTGTTGAGTTTGATGTTGTCATGAAGAGTGTAGATTTAGACCCAGATGCAGACTCATAAACAGAACTGAACAAAAACAAAGCTTTATTTGGGAGAGCAGAAAGTCCAAAGGCAGCCAGTAACAGAACCCGACAAACTCAAACTGGAAACACGGGAGGACCAACAGAGAGCAAAGGACAAGACACAACTGAGGAAAACAGATGAAGTTAATCAGCCATAATTAGACTGGCGATGAAAACTAAATACAAAGCACACGGACCAAAAGACTATCAAAGTAAAACAGGAAGTACATACCAGAGGAATGCCTAACACTGAGACTGAAGCTCAACAGGGAGCACAGTGACAAAGTGAAACAAGGACTATGACCATGAACATGACTTAGACAGCAAAGCTAAAACTTAGAAGGTCTATGAATATATCACAGATAAACTAACCAGGTGGCATCTGCTGAATATAAATCTCGAAGTGCCATAAACGATAGGCTAAGGGTTTATGGCACCAAAGTTGAGAGAGCATGACGCATGATGCCCCTTTTGTCATACAGCAAACAGTGAGCATAGCCAGATAGCGAGGTGATGGGTAGGTGGAAGTAGTCGTTACGTAGCAAAGACGTGCGCTTGCTCACTTGCAGGAGGCCGTTCATATGTTGTTTAGTGCTGTCTTGCCTCCGTTTCATCTCTTTCTGCACGACCCACATGGAGAAGCATTCGGTAGCATTAATGTCACTTTCTCAGCGGTGAGACATCGATAAGAAACATCTAATGTTTAAAGAGTTAATATGAAAGTAAACCACCCTGTTTTGTCTGGAATTTAGGCAAAATAAACTTCCAGCTGTGCAGAGTAATGCCAGACATGAAAAGATGGTGATAATTTTTTGAGTGTACCTCCCAATTTTGTCATATTGCAGATATGTGCTTTGCCTGGTGTCTTAATGAGCTGGTATGTTGTGTGGACGTGGGGTTACAAATCTCTTTACTTTAATTTTTGGGGAGTTTTTGAGGATTGAGTGAAAGTTTAGTCATAGATGTTTTATGTCTTAAAGTAACTTAAACTAATTATCCTGACACACAACCAGTGTTTTGCTTTGTTGACAGGAGCCAGGTGAGGTGATTCAGACATCTGCTTACAACGCCTCCAGGACGCCTCCCTGTGGTGGTTATTTTGAGCCACTGGGAGGAAGACAAAAGTGGGGAAGATCAAAAGCATGCTGCAGGGTTTAAATATCCCATCTGGTATGGGAACGCCCTGGGATCCCCTGCAAACACTGAATCATCTGCTGGAGAGATTTTTGATCTAAAGAGGCGAGAGAAGACAGAGAGAGAGGGAGGGAGGGAGAGAGCCCACAGAAGCAACAAAGACGAGCACATAAGAGGAAAATATCTGAGGTCAATCAGCAAAAAGAGCCACAGATAAAAAGGCTTTATATATATTTATTTTAGGATAAAAATGTCTTTACAAAGGATTATTTCACCCCACAAAAGAAGCACATAGTACCAGTTATTCAGTTGTTCATAACTCCAACTGGACACTTAGGAGCACCTGTTCAGCTGGTGTATATATCTAATCAACCAATCCATGTAGACAACTCGGGGTATTTAGGTACATAGATTAAGATGACCTGAGCATCAGAATGATTAAGAAAGGTGATTTAAGTAACTTTGAATGTAGTATGGTTGTTGGTCTGAATATTTCAGAAACTCCCAGATCAGCTGGGATTTTCTGGCACTTTTGTCTCTCTCTGGGAGAAGATGTCTTTTTGATGTAAGAGGTCAGAGGAGAATACAAAACTGCTTTAAAGTGTCAGGAAGGCCTCAGTATCTAAAATAACCACTTGTCAGAAGAGCATTTCAAGAACAGCAGAAGACCACACCAGGTGCCACTCCTGTGAGCTAAGAACACCAAACTGAGGTGTAGGCTCACCAACCTCGGACAACAGAAGTTTGGAAAAACATTGTCTGATCTGACGAGTTTTGATTTCTTCTGCTACATTCAGATGGTAGTGTCACAATTTGGTGTAAACAACATGAATGCATGGATCCATCCTGCCTTGGGATGTGCTTACGGCACATCTGCATCAAACTATATGATGCTAAAATGTCAAAATCTCTGAGGAATGTTTCCATTACCTTGCTGAATCTGTGCCGCGAATGATTGAGTCAGTCCTGAAGGGGCCTAGCCCAGTATTACCAGGGTATACTTAATAAAGTGACCAGTGGGATTAATTCTTCCATAATGAATCAGATTCGCATGCAACAGGGGGTCCAACCAGATAGTAACAAGGTGTGCCTAATAAAGTGGCTGGCGACTTTATATGCTTGTGTGACGTTTTTAATGATGACAATGTTTCCTACTGAGAATTTGTCTGTTTGCTTCTACTACAGCCAGTTTCACTGGAACTGGCTCTCTGCTGCAGTGGGGATAATGGAAAGTTCTGTGAAATACTCCATATGCACGTTTTAAACGTTACAGGCTCTGATTTTATTGTAATTTCCCACTTCAAATTGCTGTGTTGTGATGTTCTGGAGAGAGCCATGACTAAAAAACACAGAGAACCCAAATCTGCTGCTGCAGAAGCTTCAACTTTGAGGGTTTTTGCACAAACTACTTTAAAAGTGACACATCTACAAACCTTTTTACCATAAGTCACATTCACTCTTTCTGTCACACACATTCACGCTCCGATGGATGCATCAGGGGCAGTTTAGGGGTTCAGTATCTCACCCGAAGACACTCTGACATCCAGACTGGAGGAACCCGGGGATCAAAACAGCAGCCTTCTGATTGGTAGACGGCCTGCTTCCTCCACTCTGTATTGAATAAAAGATGATGGGTTTGGATGTTTTGGAGTTGGCTGATGTGACAAAGGTTCTGTAACAACCGTGATCATCACAGTCTATTAAAAACACAGCTGCTTTATTAAAGACGTAATGATGAGCTCTGCTTTTCCATCTCTGCTCCTGGTAGGACTCGCTAGCAAAAATTTAGTTTTACTTCCTTATTTATGGCAAAATGCAAATGTATGTTTCAGCTGCGTGGGGAAAAAAGCAGAAGGGAAGAGCCCTTAAGTGAGTATGCAGAGTAAAAGGATTAAAGATGCCTCTGGTTTGACTGTTGCACAATGCAGGGTAAACTTATTTGACACATTTTAAGCCGATTTTTGGCTTTGAATATTTAAATTTGACCTAATTTTGTTGAAGCTTCTTTTCAGTCAGGCCTAAAAATTAAAGATGCACCAAAGAATTTAATTATTTTGCTTCCTGAATACATTTCCATGCAGCTCTCAATCACGTTGGCAGGTTTTGTGTGTTTGTGCTGGGATAATTAAA
Organism: Pundamilia nyererei; assembly: GCF_000239375.1. NCBI lineage: Eukaryota > Metazoa > Chordata > Actinopteri > Cichliformes > Cichlidae > Pundamilia > Pundamilia nyererei. The sequence continues at coordinate 100,688 of NW_005187784.1, read as the reverse complement.
TCTGAATAATAGCAATGAGAGTACATCCCTCCTTTGACTTTAATGTCCATGGGTCATTAATGGCAGATTTTGGGGGAGCTTTAAATCCAGATGAAGGTGCACAGCAGTGGCACGCTCCTGTTTACTCCTGCAGCGTTTCAGTGTACCCATTCTGTCCACCAAGCGGCGCTAGTAGCCTGCACTTAATCATGTGTCCTTTGGCAGTGCCAAGATTATGAGTCAACCAACTTGAAATCATGTTTTCCTTCAGCACAGCACAAAAATACAGTGAAGAGAGGCTGGTTCATGAAGGCCAAGCCTCATCGCACAAAAGGATTAGCCAGAGGATTTGTCGAGACTTTACAAGCAGGAAATGGAAAGAAGAGCCGAAGACCGAAGAATACTGAAAAAAAAAGCAAAATCATTCAACGGGAAAGTGAGCTGAAGCTGAAGGAAAGGTCTTTAGTTTTACAGATATTTTGTCAAGAATCTGAACTGATTTGAGGATTTTCAATTTAATCCACAATAGCTGTCAACTATTATATTTAAGAGTGAAATATTAGCATTGTTTCAACATTGCACGCATAATTATATTTAAAAAAAATGTGCGCAGACTCGCAGACTGTTTTCTTATCAACATGCACTTGTATTTTTAATTGGTTTAATTAATTTGCTTAAAAATGAATTTGACTGGTAGCATTAATGTTACTTTTTAGGTATTTTTTTTCATTATTTCATTTAATTCAGTTTAATTTATATAGATCCGGTTCACAATAACATTCATCTCAAGACACTACAGTGTTGGAGAGATAAGTCCAATAATTAAATGACCACTATGAGCAAGCACTTGGTGACAGTGGGGAGCAAGAACTCCCTTTTAACAGAAAGAAATGTCTGGCAGAAGAGGGTGAGGGAAAAGAGAAGGAAGAAAAAGAGAGCACAGGTAGACAGGACAAGAAACAAACCATGGGAGAGAGAAGGCACATTCTGATGGCTATAAAGCAATAATTATTGCCAAATAATTGCCAAACCAAATATTATTGGTTCAGCCCTTATACTTTATCAAAAAGGACGTTTTAAGCCTAATCTGAGGGGAAGAGAAAGTGTCTGTCTCCTGAATCTAAAATCCAACATTTTATTTGAAATCCTTCTATGGAAGCCCATCTTCTATGGAAACGGCTTCCAATTTAAAGGGATTTAATGAAGCTATTATGAAAGAAATACACTCGCTGGTCACTTTATTAGGTACAACTTGCTACTACTGGTTTGAAGCCCTTCAGAACTGCCTTAGTTCTTCATGGTATAGATTCAACAAGGTTCTGAAAATATTCTGCAGAGATTTTGAGACAATAGCTTCACACAGTTTGATATAGATTTGATGAGTTTATACTTTCAAGCTGTTTATGCTAAATGGTGACCCTACCATCTGAATGTTGACCAGGCAAAATTTTTTCAACCTTATATTAATCCAGTTTTTATGAAGCTGGGTGAACTGTGGCTTTAGCTTCCTGTTCTTAGCTGACAAGAGTAGTGCTCAGTGTGGTCTTCTGCTACTGTTGAGATGCTCTTCTGCATACCTTGGTTGTCACAAGTTATTGTCTGAGTGGCTGTTGCCTTCCTATCAGCTCAACGCAGTCTCACCATTCTTCTCTGATATCAACAGAAAACTGCCGGTCATTGAATTTTTCTGTTTTTTGAATCATTCTCTGTAAACCCCGGAGTTTCTGAAATACTCAGACAAACAACCATGCCACATTTAAAGTCCCTTAAATGATCTTTCTTCTCCATTCTGATGCACAGTTTCAAGTTCAGCAGGTCATCTTGACGATGTATTGACAGCTAAATGCACAGTCCCTACCATGTGACTCGCTGAGTAGATGTTTACTGTTTAATGAGTAGTTGAACATGTGTACCTAATGAAGTGTCCAGTGAATGTATCATTCTAGTCCCAGTTAATACTATTGCTGCGGTGTTTTTGAAAACAGCCTGATAATAATAAATAGCAGTAATCCAGCCTACAAGTAATAAATGCATGAACTAGTTTTTTAGCATAACTCCGAGACAGGATATTCCTAATTTTAGTGATATTGCGCAGATGAAATAACACAGTCCTCTCTCTTTGTTTTATGCACAAGGACATATCCTGGTCAGAGATGACTCAAAGATTTCTCACAGTGCTACTGGAAGCCAAGGCAATGCCATCTAGAGGATTCAGGATTAAAATCTATCCAATATTTGCTTAAAAATATCACACAAATGCTAAAAGTTCAGCATAAAATACAAGGTAAACATGGTGTGTAAACGTTTGTTTGTATGTTTTTAACATATTAAATGCAAAACTAGTTCATGACAATGACTTATTAAAGATACCCCTCTGTCAGATATGCACTGTGCTGAAGGGTTCATTCCCATTCTTCACAGCTCAGCGGTCCGGGCCACCTAAAAGAAACCCTCAGAGATGTGAATAAAAATAATAATAACACATTAGAAACAACATCAAGAATTATGCATCACAAAGCCTCCCTGCTGGGGTTTAATAGAGAAATTAATGCTCTTATTTAAAGATTGCCCTCACTTGATTTTGGCTTCTTGATTTGCCTTCTTATCTTGTTTTTTCCTCTATTTTACACATTTATGCAGCCAGCACAAATCAGAAACCACCCACTCGAGGAAAAAAAACTGCTGGATCTTTACTGGAGGGCGAACAGAAATGCTTGAAATTACAAGGCCTAATTTATTTATTTTTCCTCTATCCTTTGCTAATGATGAAAGCCAGTCATGCGTGGACTAAATGAGCAGCTCCGCATATGGTGCTGCAGCCATGAGGAATGTCAGTTTTAGTGGGCAGCAATTGTCTGCGTGTCCGTCCTGCTCGATTCACTACGCTGCTTCAACATGATCTGCAAGAGTAAAAGAAATCAATGGAGGGGCTGGAAACCTGAGGTAGACACTGCCCAGAACTTTATGTTGTCAGAAATATAAATAAATGAGGCTTTTATCTCCATAGCAGCATTTTATCCACACATAGAGGAGCCAGTTATAATTTCATACAGGCATGAGTACCAGACAGCTCATTTGGCCCGATCTCAGCTACAGCTACCTCATGCAAACATTAATGTCACCCCCTTGTGCTGAGCTTTAATATCGGTTAACTGTGCACTTTTGTTGATTGCCTGTTGTAGATGGTGTAGATGTAGAAAAAATTTCCTTCCTTCCTTCCTTTTTCTCAAAGAAACAACATGGTCAGTCGCCACAGTGGGTAGCTCTGCACGGTTGATCTGGCAGATTTTTATATACCAGATGCTGTTTCTGATGCAACCTTGAAGAGATTTGTCTCTTCGCCTAGGATCAAACTGGGAAAAATGATATTCTTCATACCTTGAGTCGTTTCTCTTCTTCTCCAAACGTTTTCTTCCCATCATTCTGCTACAAGTTCATCTTATTTTTTAATATGTCCAAATAATTTATTACTTTATTAATGATTATAACTATGCAGGCTTTCAAAATCTAAACTGATCTTCTTGTTCTTGAGTGGAACCAGTGGTTTGCACTCCACTGTGTTTCCATTCAAGAAGGCGTCTGTTTATTGTAAGCCTCGACAATGATACCCCTGCCTGCTCCACAGTGTTCTTGACTTGGTTAGCTGTTGTGAAGTTGTATTTATTAACTGTGTAAATAATTCTGTCATCATCTACTTTAGTTTTTTTCTATGGTCTTTTAGTCCTTTTGGTGTGCTAGCGCACTCCTTTTTAAAAAGGAACCAGCCTGTTGCTTTGGGAACACATAAAGTTTTTGTTGTCTTTTACTTTCAGATTTTCAGCCTAATGTTGGCCTCCCTCACTTGCATCAGCATCTCTCTGGACCTCATATTGAGAATACAGAACAGCTACCAAATGCAAGTTTGTCATGGAATAATTAGGCTAATGATCTCAACTGGCTCTCAACTTTGGGGTAACTACGGTGGACTGTGTATAACTATGGCTGTAATTCCTAAAGAGTAAATGCAAGGATGTCAAACTCTTTTTACATTGTGGGCTACATACAGGTGGACCAGTGAAACTCCTTTTTCTGGCAGTTTAAAGTTTTTTTAACTACGCATTTAATCCCTGAGAAGTGCAACATCAACAGAACATTTCAGTTTTTATTCATGATAAGGAAATGCCACTGTAGTAAATTATTGTAATTATAAAAGATTTTGTTAATTCACAGAAAATGCCTTTTTTAAAACTGTAGACCCTTTGTTTAAAAAGAGCTATATTTTTAATGACTATTCTTTCATGTAATTGTTTATCTGTTACTCATTTACTTGGTTTAGTATGAATGGCAACGATGGAGGTCTTTATCCGTTCCAAAGCTCTAGTCTTTGCTGAGTCGATTCTGTCCCTTCTCCTTAAGTTTGAGTTAATGCAATAGTTTTCTTAAACCCCTTAAATTAAGGCTAAAAGTCTACACTTCAAACAATCCACTGTGGTGGTGTACAGAAGCAAACAATGGTGGCATTGTGGACCAAACTCACTACAGGTTTATGTTGGGGGTCGAAACAGCAGGTACCAATGCAAAGCAGCAGTGATGACATCCCAGAGGGAGAGATGAATGAGACATTTTGCACTTTAATCAGACTTCAAAATGGGAGGGTGTGTTTTGTATGAGGAGAGAAGCATGTATGATGTGATGTAGCTGCCTGAGCTGGCTCGCAGGCTTTTGCTCCATTCAACTCAAAAAAATGTGCAAAGAGTTTAAGCCCATTATTATCGTGACCTTCATACTGGAAGTAGAGTTTCAGCGCCACTCCAGCTTCATTAAGCCAAACTAATTCACCCAAGTGAGTCATCTTCATCTTGCCTGACACTAAACTGTTCATATCTGTCCGACTATCAAACATCCCCTAATCTGGTCTAATCTATGTTTAATACCTCAAACCAGGATTTCCTTCTGCTGCTTTGGTTGTATAGATTTTGATCAAAATCCTCAAATCTGCCAGGCACTCTGATCTAAATGTGCTTGCATGGATTTGTGATCCCTGAGAAACACTTCCCATAAACATTTAATACTTCATATAAACTGTGCACATGTTTGAGGTATTTCCCAGTACACCTTCTGCTGGCTCTGGTAAATGCAGAAGAGTACACACACACACACACACACACACACACACACACACACACACACACACACACACACACACACACACACACACACAGGCCCTTTGCATACAGTATGGAGACACTCAGACGTGCACCCACACGCTAACAGTGACACTTCCAGTATATTCAGGGCATCAAGGCTTCAGTCCTACTGACACCCAGGGGAACTTGTGTCCTTTGTCAAAGCAACTGGTTCTGTTGCAATGGCAGCTTCAGCTAGAAGGCAGCCAGACTGTATGTGTGTGTGTTTGTGTGTCTGTCTGTGAGTGCGTGTGTGTGTGTCTGTGGATAAGAGACACTATGAAGGTGAAATAACTGTATGTGTGCAGTATTCGATTGGCAGGTCTACAGTAACACCTACAAACCCAATCTGCATAAAATGCAAATGCAAAAGTGCTCTCAGCTGCCAGGTTTGATTAGCATGTGAGCTACAGCTGCTGCTCGGCTAGTGCTTAGCAACAAGAACGGAGACAAGATGCATCAGCACTTAATCTCTTATCCTGAAAACATTTTCCCGGCAGGGACTGCAGCCAAAAAAGGAAAACAATTGCTGTATGTCAGAAACGTCCACATTTAATTAGAAAGACCCACTGAGAAAACACTTATCAATAATCTGGAGTCATGGAGCAGTGCCAAATCTTACATCACGCCAGCATCCAGCATCCTAAGGTTAAATCAGTGGTTTTCGTTACAGTTCCACCGTAATTTAAAAAAAAAATCCATTATACAATACATAATAATCTAAAAAACCTAATATTTTGCATGGCCTCCTTTAGCCTTGATAACAGCTTGCATTCTTGCTGGCACTGTTTAAGTGGTAGAAAATGAACGGCTAGATAATCTCTGCAAACACACATCTACATACAAACACACAAAGTCTTTCAGCGGGGCTTAAGATTTACAGAGTTATTTGTAAAAAGTAAATTGAGATCATTTGCTCATCAAACATTACTTGCTTCAATCATTCCTTTGAAAAACTGCTCTTCTAATGTGAAGATTTGCTGCTTTTCCTGGTGTTCATTTATAACAAACAGAATGATTTGATGGAGAAAAAAGGCAATAAATCCGAAGACTTTATTTGGGAAGTACAGAGCAGATAATCAAGAAAATAACTAGCAGATTAAAGGAGAGTTTCTAGCATTTTTTTTTTTAAATCCGTGCCACTCTGGCTGCTTCAGTCGACTGTACTTGAGGCCCCCGAGGTTGTCTGGAGTGTTTGTGCATTACGGGCCCTCTAACTTTGCTAGCGTCAAAAACTGTCCTTCTGAGGTTCAGTGATGTTCCTTCGTGTGTGTGTGTGTGGTTGTGTCTCATCTCCAGCCTCTGGCATGGTCAGGTCCAATTTCTATCACTGTGCTCTATGGACGGGCTAAGAAAAATGGTTTGCTCTGCCTCTGCAATGCACCAGTCATCCGTCCATTTGCTCATGCATCCTCTGTTCGTCCACCTATAGATCCTTCTGTCCATTGATTTATCCAACATGAGTTCTCTTCGCTTTAAATCATCTCCAGATGTGCATTCTTGTACTGCCTGCACTGCAGTTACCACACCCATAATCCCCTGGCTCATATCACTGCAGTTCAGCACATGGTTGCCCCTTGCAACATCATCATCCTCATCTGATTTCACATCTGCACATACCCCGCATCTTAACGCGTCAGATCTCATCGAATGGCATGAGTCTAAAATCCTATCGGGACTGTTCCGGAGGAGCCTACGTGTCGATGAGTTGTGATGATTAAAATAGATTTCAGTCATAGAGTGTTTGCCGTGGCTCAATACTAATGTTCTGTCCTGTATTACCACCGAGGTAATCCTCGGATTGGAGCAGACACCCTCAGAGAGAGACTGTGCCACTTCCAACGCCTCTGCGTGTCTGCGGAGAGCAGAGAGACACACGCTGAAAATGTAAGCAAGGAGCACAAAAATCAACACAACTGCCGTGGTGGTTTTAAAGCTGAGCGGGGCAAGATTTTAATAAGATACTACAATTTTATCAGCACAGGCAAACGATTCATGAATCTGCTCTCAAGAAATGACAAATATCAGTTGAACACCATCAAGGCTGGTTTGCAGCTTAAAACAGTGACTTTGAGGTATTTGATGAAGTCTGATGCTCTGCAAAAATGTGTTTAATGTTATGATACTAGCATTTCCGAGAAGGTATAAATGTTATAACAGGTGATAAATTAAAGCAGGAATTTCATGTATAATCTTATGCTTGAGAAAAAAAGGATGTTTTTCTTTCTTTAAGTCTCAGGAAAAGCTACAGCAATAAGGCCTGCTGCTCATTTTAACCTGTTCACACAGCAAAATATAAAATAGTGTTCATCAAGAAAAACTGTGCCCTTTTGTTTTTCTTGGAATGAGCGTGAGGACTTTTGTTTCGCCATTTCACGGAGTCAGCAGATATACTGATGCAAAATGTTGTTGATGTATATTTTTTTTCAAAAGGAGGGAAATGTCATATCCAGTATCATGGGGCCACCTTTCATTTCTTCATGTTTTGCTAGGCAAATGGGAAAAAGGTGCAACAATTTAAGCAAACCTGTGCAAACATACATGGAAATAAAGTATATAAGGTCTGATTTAGACTTCTAACCTATGTATGTGGCAGATGTCATTATCAGCAATTACCATGTGGACATGCCCCAGAGTTTTATATGCGGTACCAGCCGATTGAGACAAATAAAGTACTGTGACTTTTTCCCCTCCTGGTTCACAACTATTTATTGGGGACAGTGTTTTTCAAAGGCAAACATATTTGTCCCTGAAGTTTTTCCACTTATTTGTGCATTTCCCTCAGGTCACTTCCCAGATGTCTCCCTCCAAGCAATTGCTGATGTTCGTGAGTTGATGCTATTACTCTTACTGCTAAATTTAACAGCTGTAGTGGAAAAGTACCTAAAAATACTCAAGATGAATTGACAGCACTGCATCGACCCGACGTGTGGTTACATTTCTCAGGAGGTGCGTGTCAAGTTATGACGTAGAGTTTCTGAGTAGTTTGCGGTTACAATATAACAACGTCACCAATTTCATGCTGAAGTGTAAATCCCCAGTAAGGCCAAAACATAAAAACGACATCTAAACGAATTGCCGCCCCAGAGTCTGGACCTCAACATTATTGAAGCAGTGTGCGATCATCTTGACAGAGAACAGAACAAAAGGCAGAAACATCCAAAGAAGAGCTTTGAATGTCCTTCAAGAAGTCTGGAGAACTATTCCTGAAGACGACTTAAAGAAATGAAAAGAAGGCTGCCTAAGAGAGTTCAGACTGTGTTGAAGAATAAAGATGGTCACACCAAATCAGAGCAGGCAATGTTTTTCTAATCTTCAACTGACCAATTTTGGTGAGCTTGTGTGAATTTTAGCCTAATCCTAATCTAGCATGGTATTATTAAATTGAGCTCTTGTTTTTTTTTTACCATTGGTGCGGTTTTTTTTGTGCAGGCGTGAACACAGTAATCGCACTTGCGTGTGCACCAAAATAACTGCACCGAGACCCCTTTGGGTGAGGTGCTTTCTGTATGGTCCCAACCAGAGATGGGCAGTAACGCGTTACTTGTTACGCGTTACTGTAATCCGATTACTTTTTTCAAGTAACGAGTAAAGTAAGGGATTACTATTG
>NW_005187784.1:47667-91083 GCF_000239375.1 Pundamilia nyererei | reverse complement strand
TGATTACTTTTTTCAAGTAACTTGACCAACACCGGTCCCAACAAACTTCAGAGTGACTCGTTTACGATGTGAATGTGGCCCAACACCACTCTGAACCAGCTACCAGGTGTATGTTAGAAGTTTGAGCTAAAAGATTTCCCGTAGCCACGTATGCTTTGTATACTCAATACAGGATGGTGCAATGGTCTGCATAGGCTAGCAACTAGCTGCGAAATGAACGTAAATTATCAGTGTTTTCCAATAGCCCAGAACACAACACCATCTTACTGTACTTACTGCTGTTGCCCCCACCTCAAACACATCTGGTCACTGAGAAGAGTGAATATTGTCACATGGTTTGTAGGGATGCATTTTGGTCTGCTTGGAGTTCACTTGGGTTTTTCTCTGTGTAAAAACAGACCAAACTACGCAAAAATGCTACAAGTTTACAAACTAATCAACTGATCTTGACCAGAATACACAAACTATAGGAGTGAAAACATCCTAAGTTTGTTGCTCACAGGAGTGGCATGTGGTCTTCTGCTTCCTCTTCAAGTCTAAATATCTTGTGTGTTCAGAGATGCTCTTCTGCATACCTTGGGTGTAACAAGTGGTTATTTGAGTTACTGTTGAAGAACTCTGAACTCTGTGACCTCTGAGATAAAAAAAAAAAGAATTTTCTCCTGGAGAACTTGATATTTTCTCTTTTCCAGATCCTTCACTGTACACTCTGTAGATGGTTGTGTGGGAAAATACCAGAAGATTGACATTTCCTGAAAGTCTCTTAAATCACTTTTTTGCCTCCTTCTGATGCTCACTTTGAACTTAGGTTTGGCTACATACCAAAATGCACAGAGCTGCTGCCATGTGATTGACCAATTAGATACTGGTGTATTTAATGAAGTGGTCAGTCAATGTATGTAAAGCTCCGTTGCACCGACTTGATTTTTACATAAAGTGATTTATAAATAAAAGACTATTTCTTCTTCCAGAAATTTAATTCAGTGTTGATAATAAATTCTGTAGCATTTAAAGGCCAAAGAAAAACTACAGCAACTTCTTTTAAAGTCCTTAAAAACTGAGGCGACAGTACTCTCTTTCATATAAAACCTCCAAACTGTCATGTTTGTTCTGATGTTTCATGTTTCATTTTTTAAACAGTCAGTTTAAAAATTCTTGCCTCTTTCAAAAAAGAGGCAAGAATTTATCCTAATGTTTATCTTCTAAGCGAGTTAGACCCTGACAACTGTGAAGCAGAAAGAAACGAGCCCCTAAGATGTTGAAGTCTATTTTTATTCATGCTTTTCTCTTCTTCTTTCAAGGTAGACAACATCTGCATTTCCTAAGGGCTTTTTGGTTTTTCTAAAGAGGATATACTTTGATAAGAGATTTGAAGTATTTGAAGTAATCTGCAGCTTTGGAGTCAAGATAAGGCCACGTTCAAGTGTTGAGAAATGTGCAACTTCGGAAACTTATGAGACCTGTTTTCCATACAAACTTGTGTTCATTGTTAAAATCGCTCCAGGAGATCAAGGTTAATATTTCATTGCATCCCCCTTCAGAGGACAATGAGATGGGAAACAAAGCCTCCCTCCTGACTCTGGTCATCAATGTGTAATATGTTTTCTTTTTCCTCCTGTGTGCCATCAAATAAACTAAACTTCCTTACAGATAAATGCCCAACATATCTCGCATTTGTGTTGTTTTTGAACACTAGTAAAGTACGACCACAGCATTGGAGGCTAGAGGAGTCGCACACACTCAAAGCTCCTCACCAAACAAAAGTCTATTCATCATCGGTTTTTGCCAGGAGGCAATGTGTACCCATTATGGGCCGCATTGACCACATGAACAGAAAGGGTCAGACAGTATTTTCCATTAGGAGCGTGGAGCTTTAGAGTTGAGGGCGAAGGCTTTTAGAGCATGCTGAACACTTATGAGTGCTTTATTGTTCCCAAGACATAGGAGTGCTCCGGTTTGAGCTATCGGGGATAAATTCTCAACATAAAAGAGGATAGGAGCACGTTATAAAAAGGAAATTGGTTCAAAAGGGCTTATATGTTGCTCTTCATTTTTGTCATCGTTTATGTTTAAGCAAAGCTTCATCTTTATCACCAAACCGTATATCTACTTCTTTTTTTTCCCACTACAGGCTTAGAAAAATAATGTTTTAATACCAATAAAATAGGAAATTATTAGAGGTTTTTATGTCCTCAGCCAGATTTAAAATATTTCAAGAAAGAGCGGAGAGGGTGTATCAACTGTTCCTGTAACAAATATTTACTTTAATCACTATTTATAAGAGGAAAAAAAGATCCCCAGCATTAATACACCACCTTCATCAGAATTAAATGTTTGAATAACCATCAGAGTAATTTGATTTTGGTGTGACTGAAAGGAACCCTGAAATGTGTAGCCAAAGGACAGATATGTGGATGGATGAATGGATGGATGGATGGGTGGATGGATGAATGGATGGATGGATGGATGGATGAATGGGTGGATTGATTGAGAGGAGCTTGACATTTGTGATTCTGAGTCAACATCTTAATCTGTTTCATGGATTACAGTGCTGATGGTCCAACTGGCAATCCACCCAATAAGGGTGATTAGAGAAGTCTAAAGTTGGCCAACACTGGCTTATTACCAATTCCTGCTAAGATTTTCACATGTTCAAATGAATATTGTGTCTTAATTATATTTGTGATGGTTATGTGTTGATTTCACTTTTGGGTTTGCAACTGTAAATACTGTGCCTTGTGATTTTTGTAGTGTGACCTGGTCCCTAGTTTGGCTTGTTGGTCGATTTTATTAGAACTTCCATTAGGCTGCAATCTAAAATGATTCAATTCATATCAGAGAGCCAATATAGGAGACCAGTGATACATTTTACAGATTCAAGTAGCCAGACAGCATTGAGAAATTCTTTTGGAGATACCTGTCTGGTTTCTCTGCATTACTGCGTCTTCTCATCATGGAGTTTATCTGTTGAATCTGATAAGCAGCACTAACAGCACTGACAACAGAAGCTTGAAATACAAAAAGCCAACACTAAGTGCACCGGTTAAAAAAGAAGTATCAAATCTCACATGGTAACAATAGCAGGACAAACTTAACACTTCAGGGGGGAAATGCTTTGATGTTTATGTGTTTGAGTTCTTGGAAAGTGGCTCATGAAAGCAACAACATCAAATTAAAAATTACACTCACCAGCCACCTCATTATAGATACATGTTCAACGAGTTGCTGCCATATGACTGTCTGATTAGATATCTGTATTAACAACCAGTTGAAGTTCAAAATGAGCATCACAATGGGGAAGAAAAGTCATTAAAGTGACTCTGAACGTGGCATGGCATTTAGTCTGAATATTTTAGAAAGTGATGATCTTCTGGCATTTTCCCACACAGCCATCTGTAGAGTTTACACAAAACAGTCTGCAAAACAAAATATATCCAGTGAGTAACAGTTCTCTGGGAGAAAATGATGATGTCAGAGGTTAGAGAAGAATAGGCAGAAGAAAACTTTGCCTGGTTTAATGAGTCTTAATTTCTGCTGTGACGCTCGAATAGTAGGTCAGCATGGGTCTATGCACACTTTTGGTCCCTTAGTACCAACTGAGCATCATTTAAGTACCACAGCCTACCTGAGTGTCGTTGCTGACCACCCTTTTATGACCACAGTGTACCATCTTCTAATGGCTGCTTCCAGCAGGGTGTCACAAAGCTCAGATCATCTCAGACTGGTTTCTTGAACATGACGATGAGTTCACTGTACTCACATGGCTTCCACAATCACCAGATCTAAATCTAACAGGGCTGGGATGTGGTGGTTTTTGATCTGTAACTGACAAATCTGCAGCAACTGTGTAATGTTGTCATGTTAATACAGACCATAGATGAATCTATATCTTCGTGGCATTGATGAATCTATGCCATGAAGAATCAAGACAGGTTTGAAGGCAACAGGGAGTCTAACCTGGATCTAGAATGATGTAAGTAAAAAAGCTTTGATTAGAAGCTGAGTGTATTTTTAAAAAAAAGCTCTTGATCACATTTAAAGCCTCAGAGGAATTTACCTCAGTTTGATTTCGAAATAAGTCCAATAAAAACATCAATATACAACAGCCTTCAGCTGAAACAAGAAAAGATATAAATGTAGATACAGAACCTACATAAAGTTCAAAAAGAAGGTAAAGGCTAACCTTAATATAGATTATCTGATGTGGGATGCAGAAAAACTGAGATCTGTATCTAGCTAATGGTAAAACCAACATTGTGTCCTTGAACATTTATCTGAAAACTCATTAGAATCCAGTATTAGAATAATAATAATATATAATATAACAGACAGGTGAAAATCTAAAATTACAGGGGGGCACGAATACTTCCTCGTGCTACACCAAAGCTTTATTAAAAAACAAATTCTGGTCATCTATGGATGTGTCAGCTGTGTAATTTCTCATAAACATGACTAAACCATGCCTGCAGTCATCTTTAAACAGCCATATGGCTTTTTAAAAATATCATATAAGAATTATTATCAGCATATAAGTGACAACACATACAGACAGATGCAGGAGGCCCAGAATATTGCTTTATGACACATACAAGTTTTATTAGAATATTTTGATATAATTTATTTATTCTTTACTTGTTTCATTTCCAATAATCAGCAGACGATTTTGAAAGTTGAATGGCTGTAGCCCAAGTCTATGACAGTCAGTGGTTACATGTTGTTGCTGTTACTCACGGAAAATCAATACTGATTGCAGAGGAAGGGATAACAGGCGTAGCTCAAAGTCAATATGAATCGTCACTCTCCTACTTTGCCTCTTTATTGTCCGCATGAAAGAGATTCTTACATTTCTAAGTTGTGGTGTTTCTCGGAGTCATTTTAGCACTTTTATTCTAGTCTTTTATGCTGATTTTCTACTTTAGCTCAAGATGGCCAAGACTGAAGTCTGTGAATTGGAAACTCAAGGAACATGAGAGGCAATAAGCTGCATATTGCAACTTAGTGTTGTGCAAAAGTCTCGAGTCACTTGTTATTTCTTTATATTCTTCCCCCCAAAAAAGAAAAACAGGTGTAGCAATTTACACTGAAACAGCAAAAGAACACTATTCATTTTGGAATTTCCTGTATTTTGTGACTTAATAATTGCAGTGATGGTAGACACTGGTACTGCTGAGCCACCAGGACAACCCTTTATGAGTCCGAGTTTCACAACTAACATGGAAAAGTTGAATTATGCTGCCAGCTCTTCCATCTCTTTCCCCACATGTGTGACCACTTTCATCCTCTCATCAACAATCAGTGGGATTGACTGTCAGTGCGATCTTCTCTCACTCTCTCCTTCACGCCTCTCTGCCTCCATTAGGACCCTGGTACCCTGATAGGGGATGTGGGTGGATATGAGGACAGGCTCTGTTTGGCAGGAGTGTTGGGGGTAGGGGTGGGGGTACATTTACTGGATCAGCCTGGGTTCATCACCTTGCTGGAGGCCATAGGCGGCGGGGGGGTTGACTCTACTTATAGGGCCTTAGGAGCTGTCCCAACTCTCAGTGTGCCCAAAATCTGCCATCTTGGTCCTAAACTCCCAGACTGCACCCAACCTGCTCTGCCCTGATCAGGAGCATCCCTACATCTTAACCGGTAAGCAGTTTAACCTTTGACCTTTTGGTCCTTGTGGCCATTAACACTCCATCTCAAAACATTCCACAGATTCTCAAAGGACTGTCGTACTTAGAACCAGCAAAGATTAGACTTAATTATACAAGGGTGTTACATAAACTAGCTTTTTTTGATGGTTACCACTACTCTTGGATCTTTTTGGAGTTTTGAAGATGAGCCAAGACATTTTTTGGGGGGGGAGGGGGGGTGTCAAATAATGAGCAGATTTCCTCTGACGTCATGCTCCATTTTACCCCACACTCTTTCTCCTTCTTTGCCTCGTATGATTCAATGTGGAGCAAATTTAATGCTCTATTTGTAGTTTATCCCATGGGCCATTTTACAGTCGGGTGGTTAGGTGGGTAGGCATGTTTACCATTTAGTGGTCTATAGGAAGAAAAATTAAAAGCCTCATCACAAAAACCCGCTTTTTGTAATTTGATACATAATCAGTTTTTCCAATGGAGCGCTTCGGTGTCAAATAAAAAACACAGACAAAGAGGTGAATCATGTTCTTCATTGTCTGCACTTGCCCCTAATCCAGACAGTATAACCCCACTGTTTTGCTTTCTCCTGGCAGCTCCCTTAAATGTTCTGCCGCTGCTGCCGTCCCACCCTAATAATGTCAGATTAAGCTCTGCACAACTGTCCATCTGACATGAGGGCTGGATTTGTGCTGGATTTGAAAATCTGGACGGGATGCCTCCATCCAAAAGCTCTGTAATTCTGCACACACACACTCACAGAAGCAGATTAAAAAGCAGAGGATGCGCAAGTCCACGAAGTCTGTCGGTCCGCCACGCTGCCGTGCACAGTTTGGCACGGGTGCATTTTGCTTTGCCCTCGATCGCTTTGAGGTGTCTGGTTGCGTCAAGCCCCGACAAAGTTCCTCAACTGTCCTGAGCTGAGTCCCTCATAAACAAGCACTTTGGCAGCAGTGCCGCAGCATTGTTTTAATCTGAGGTTGGGATTATTTGAACATGTAGCTGGGTTATTCATGTGTCGATTGTTATCGGCAACGACAAGGACGCCGGCTTTGTGGATTTCAGAGATTTGGGGGGTTGGTGGGTGCTCGACCCTTCCCTGGCACAGATGAACACCCCGGAGGCTACAATTCTGATTCAGACCAGCCTCATCCCCAGACATGCCCTGGTGATGCCCGTGTGCCTCACTGGGCACGTCCCTATTTTGTTGCAGCTGACGGAAAGAGGGGGGTGGGGGGTGTTGGGGGTTGATGGGGTGGTGGGTGATGGTCACCCAGATTATGCCTCATCATACGGCCTATTTACAATTGACACCAAACAGTGCGGCAAACAGCGGCGCAGAAACGCAAACTGAGCTCATCGGGGGAGTCGGTTTTGTTTCATCATATAATTTCGAGGTCCGTCACGTGTTCCTCTGGTTGCTCATGTGACCTGTCGGCAAGGACCAATAGGGTGTAAGAGTTTGTTCTGGGCAGAGCAAAAGGCAAAAAAAATAATTTTCCCTTTGCAATTTTTAATCGTCCAACGCCGAAAGTGGTCGTCAGCGACTGTCTCCTGCACTGCATAAAGGTAAACCCTCTTCTTGTTGCTTCTATTCAGGAAAAACTTGTTAAAGCTCCAGAGTGAGCCTTTTCCTTTACAATAATAATAATGAATAATTTGTATAATGTGTAATAATAACATCTTATAAAAATGATTTGTTCTCTACTTTAGTTAAATACATACTTGAGTTGATTGCTTGACTTCCAGGCACATTAAACAGTTGAAACTTTAAAAAATGCCGCTCCTCGCCGAGTTGGGTATCGCCATCAATAATTAATTAACTTCATAACTTACCCACAGCCAGGATTAAATCATTACGCACATAATGAGCTGTGACATGGTGCAACTTATCGACCTATTGTTACCTAATTTGATGCTTTCAAGTTTACGTTTTTTGTAAGTTAGCCTCAGTGAGTGCCAATAAGATGACCCATGCGGGAGGAAATATTTTGGTTCTCCCTGGGGAATTTTACGGTCAGTCGATTTTGCTTTCAGGCGTCTCTTGATTCACATTGTTTAGGTGTTCGTTGTCTTGGTTTAGATTCAAGCATGAGCGATTTTATTGTTTCGAGAATTAGCAGTGAGCACGAAAACAATAGTAAGTGGAAGAAAACCTGCTTAAATTCTGCTAACGATGAAGCCGGACTGCCCGAATTTATAGTAGAAATGATGCTCAGTGGAATTGATACATCAGCCCCCGTGCCACCCCCCAACAAAAGATCATTATTCCAATTATCGTCACATAGATATTAGCACTGCTGATGGCCTTATTTGCAGCTAGTCATAGACCAAAAATGTCATTTGCCATTACTTCAGAAGCGGCTCTCTGTGTTGCACTTGGAAACCGGCGATGAATAACTCCTTTGTTTGGGTGAAAAGCTTCTGTTTGGCACTCAGATTAATAAAGTCTGATACACTCAGAAATTTTCTGTTGGGAGGTGACAGAGGCCGAAAAAGAAAAGAGGATGAGGACCTGGATGAGGATGCGATTTCAAGCCGTTCTGCTCGACCACTCGGCGAAAGCCCTCACGTATGGAAGCCATGACTTTGTGACAAGCAGTGATCTCACATTACAAATTGTGGCAAATCTAAAATGGCCGACTTAACGCTGGGCTCTTAGCACCGCATTCACATCACAACATGGTGCGCCTGCATTGTAAAGCTTACTCCTCGCCCTCCCCATCCACCCCAGGACACTTGGGCTATTTTAAGGGAACGCAGAGTAGGCGGTGAGGTATTTTTAAAGCCACTTGGCGATACTTGGTCTTCACGTCTTCCTCGCTCAATTTGTTCTCTGATTTGACTGGTCGCGGTGAAGATGTGGTGGCCAGAGTTTTGATTGTGATTTGGGCTGAGGTATCAGGATGCTGGGCTGCTGATGTGGGCTGACAGCTCTTGAGAGCACTGTCATAGTGGCGTACAGGAAGGCTAACTGGGCAGACGCCCCCCCACTCAGCCGCGTACAACAAAAGCCTGTGCCAGACGAGACGAGAGCTGCTCATATACCAGGAAACGCAGGGCGAAAACCTCAGGACTTAGAGCAACTCTTCTCCATTTCTTCTACTTGATCTTGCTACAGTTACTATTTCTGACAGCAGCTAGCAATTATACACCACCATTTTCCTGTTACTTCAACTATCACAAACTGCAACTGAGAAGAGATTTGTGGGTGTAAATGTAGAAGAGAATTGCCAAACAGTGATTTGAGCGGATCCACAGGAAACATATGGATCAATGAGGTCACCCTCTGCCCAACAACCCGGTTTTGGGCAAACATATTGGCAACATTATGGATACACGTTTTCTCTTGGTTGCTTGACATGCACCTGCACACATCTGTCAAGGTGTTTGCAGCATCATTAAATACTGCACCACTGCATTAATTAACCCCATAACTGAAACGCAAGTGTTTACTGAACCTTCTGAAAAATTTAATATAAATGAATTAATACAATAAACATTAATTAGCATATGTACATTTTAATTTGCATCATATTTGTTCAGTTTGGCATTGTTGTGAAATTAATTTTGTTTTTTCAGAAGGAAGAAAAGATCACACTGATGTAGAGGTCTCAAAGACTCATGCATCAAATACGATACGAATGGGGCTGCAGGCTCAACGTTAGCATGGTTGGTGCTGGAGGTGGAGCTAACAGAAGTCAGAAAATTTTAAACAAATCTTGTCAAAATTTCTTAGAGCCAAATGCAGTTAAATTTTTATGACATAAAATACTAAAAAAAAAAAACCCTAAATTTTAACGGAAAGAGAATCTGCTTTAGTCATATTCTCTTGATTATCAATATGGTGGTCGACCCACATAAGCTCCACCCACCAAGTGCTTGAGAAACTAGGACTGGCGACTAAAGGACCAATTGCATATGTTGTTGTTGCCCTTGGCAAGAGCGAGAGTGACAGCAGACTGTAAAAGTGCATTATCTTTTTTACGGCAGCTTTTGTAAATGGTAAAATTCAATAGTAAAAATATGTTGGTTAAAAATAAAAATTTGAATTTGTGGCAACACCTAACAATGAAAATAACGCTGCAGCTGGTGACAGGTCTGTGCTGATGCCACTGTTTACAACAAGTACAGTAAAAATAACGGGCCCTATTAATTAACCTTTATCAGAACTGTTGCAGAGATGGGAGTGCTGGGAGTGTTGGGAGTGCAGCTGTCCAAAGAGTTCGGGGAGACCTCATAAATGAACACAAAACAAGAAATTGGATGGTAATCAGAACAAAGATGTCCAGATATTTGCATTATTATATTAAAGGTAATTAATTAACTATCCCATGAACACTTTTTAATGACAGAAGACTGCACACAACTCGCTTGAAATTTGCCACCTAATCAGTAAAAATCTTGCCGTCTCAAGCTGCAGATTCAATTTCACAAACCTCGGCCGTGCAGCTTTGGCTCAGGCTCTGTTTGATGTCGAAACGTCATAATGACATATCTGTAGATGTGTGGATTAGGATGGAACAGATGACAGAGGCTTTGGCCTAGATTAGACTACCGGCCGCCCATTTAATGATTTTTCTTTTTCTGCTCCTCTGTTATTCTCGTGACACGAAACAGCAGCAGTTAGTGCCTTGTTTTTCTATTCCACAGGGAGGAGTTTGATTAATTATCCTCTTTGTCTTCGACTTTCACATTATGGCGGATGTCACGGTGACGGTTTGCACTGTCAGTTTAGCCCCGCAAAATAAAAACAGCTCACAGTCGAGGCCGAGGGTGGAATGAGAGAAAGTCGCAGAGAGTGACTTCATCCATAATGTAGCCCTTGAAATGCAAAGCACCGACAGCTTCTGAATTCAATAACCTACATTTTAAATCAGTATGTGAGGCACCACATTAGTTTCCTGGCCAGATAAAGTTTCACATTGCATCTTTAATCTATAAAAAATGGCCTAAAGCTGAACATTTTATGCAGAAATCTGATATTCTGACCCCTCACACCAAGTCCACTTTGATCTGCAACCACCTCTGCCAAATAATTTCCAATTAAGAATAGATAATACAGTTAATGTTAGTTAGCTTCCCTCCTTACTAAAACAATTTTCAAAAAGAGCCCCTTAACTTCACTTCTGCGAGTGTTTTTCCATCATTCACGCAACACCGGCTCTGCACAACAACAGCGTCTCCTCATTGTTGGCGGGAGATAAAAGAGGAGGAGTTCGAGTTCTTCTAGAGCAGCTCTCGAGCCTTTTCTGCGGCGAGTGCCGAGCAGTCGCAGCGTGAGATGATGGGAGGAGAGGGGAGTTGGGAAGAGTGTGTTTGCGGAGGTGTGTGTGTGTGTGTGTGTGGGGGGGCATTTTTGTGCACTGCGTTGTCCAGCCGAGCGTAAAGCGTGATTAATTCAATAGCCGCCATAGAGGAGGAGGCTAGCAGTGCTGCAACACCGAGCATGACCCACTTTCCCCATCAGATGTCATGAAAAATTCCCTCTCTGCATTCCTCTTCTCCAACTTCCTGCCTGAGCAACGGAGACAAGGAGAGCAGAATTATATATAAAAAATAAAAGTATATAAATCAGTGCAACAGCAGAAATGATGGACACAGGAGGAGGGACTCCTATCAGAGACCAATCCTTCTTTAGCTTTTATCAGGATATCTTTAAATTAGAGTTTTTATCAGGCTTGGAATTTTTTTTTTAAAAAGCTGCAAGGTTTTTGCCCATTGGCACCAATGATTCACAAGGCCTTGACCCAATTCTATTATTATACAGGAAACATGAGTAGAATACAGTCTGAGAAAGCCACTACTGAAATGCAGCTCTTAGCGCTGTGACCCCATTCGACTCTGAGGTTCAGGCAGCCTCGATTTTTGTTGACCTAAATCTACAGAGAGGTTTCACGGTCTTAATCACAGGGAAGGAGGCTCCTCCATCGAGGAGGGGGTTTTTTTGTTGCTGGGAGGGGAGCTGTATTGTCCGAAATATTTAAAAAAGAAGAAAGGATGTGAAATGATATTTAATCTGAAAGATCAATCTTCCCAGCAAAGACCCTTCTTTAAGCACCTTCCTGCCCCTGATGTGAAGTTTAGAAAGGGATGAGGATCTTCCCTCGCTCATCTTCAATCCCGTTGTCAATCTTAAATGTTTTTGCTTTTTTTTTATTCCCTTCTCTCTCTCCAAGCCCCTGGAGAGGACCTGCACCGCTGGCTTGGGTCTTAAACCCGGATTAAAGCTTTTTATGTAATCTGGTCTCCTCTGGGAGATTGGAGAGACAGCTGGCAGCAGAATCCCCGTCCTTATCTCTCGACCCTCCTCTGGCCTCCGACCAGCATCCCAGCGTAGATTAAAGGATGAATCTACGGCTACCGTTTCACAAAAAAGCATTATTTTCAACATATGTCTGTCTAGGTTAGAGGATATAAGAACTGTACATTACAAAAAGAAAGATGAGGCATTTAGTCTACTAATCAATTTTGATATATTCAATTATTAAACCCTGTGGGGTCACAGTTCATGGCATGTTTCTTTTCCCCAGCACAAACCATGAGTCTTAGGTCCAAGCCTGAAATTTCAGTTTAAGACAGTAAAAAATAAATAAATAATGGAATAAATAAATGCTTTTACAGGCATGAAATGCTAAATGAAATGATACTTTGGTGTATTTTATTATCATAAACTCAGTATATTTCAGTTTCTGGACTGCTGGTCAAACAAAATGAGAGACGTGAAGCCATGTTCTGCACTTCATGTTGTTAAGGTTTAGGGTTTGGAGTTAATTCATTTCTTTAATGTGAATATTTCCTGCTTTTGTCAATTTTTATATGAAAATCACCTAAAAATCTTCTGGTTTTTGTACCTCTCTAATCTCTAGCACCCTGACTCCCTCACTTGGACTTTTATTTCACATATTCACAGCCAACAAAAAGACAAAAACTTTTCAACATAACATCTTCCACATAAAGTGATGCCAAAAAGGAAAAATGTACAACCTCTAACAGCTAAAACCCTGAAGAAACTACACAAATCTTGCACATTCTTACATACATTTTTAAAAAGGGAGTCACATACCGTCCTTTAGCTCAGAGCACCGAATAAAGCCGCCTCATCTGAAATGCGAGGCATCATAAAAGCAGATTTTTTTGCCACGTAACAACTGCGACTCGGTCGACTGAAGGCCTCGACAAACATCTCACCAGCAGGCACAGCTGGTCGGGTCACCGTTTCAAGCAACACTCATTTGAATGATTCACAGCTACAAATGACATCAAGTGATTAGAAATCAGACAGGAAGGGAGCCAGAGAACACATTACATATATATATATATATAGAGAGAGAGAGAGAGAGAGAGAGAGAGAGAGAGAGAGAGAGAGAGAGAGATAAAACACAGCAATAATGACTGTGATTGGCAGACTGTGACATTAACTGTCTCTGTATTCAAGGTCAGCCACTTCAGGATCTCTCCCATCCATATTTCTGTCTTTTTCTTGACTGCATTGTCAATCACCAGAATAAATATTCATACTGACTAAAGCAGAGGTTTCTAAAGCGTACTTGGGAAGGTTAACTCGTCTTGTACTTCCTGTCTCTGAATTTGATCTGAAAAAAGGGACATCTCTCTTCTCCCCCCCCCCTTTTTTTCTCTCTCCATCTGCAGTGCGTAACACTTCTATTCCTCTGATTTATTTTAATAGATTTCCTAATAATTCAGGCTCACAAAAATGGCTTTCCCTTCTGGAAAAAAAATTGGATTATCATCATTTAAATCTTGTTATATCAGACAATTCTCCCCGTCAAGATATTCCTGATTTATTTATTAGCAGGCACAGTTTCCAGTTGTGGATTTTAAAAAAAGAAGAAAAAAAAAGAAGAAAGAAATCCTGCAGAGCCACGTTCAGGTACATAGCGCCATCTTGTGCGTGCTCTCATCACTGCGAGTCCTCCCTGAGTCATTACATCACTTGTCAGGCAGAATTAGAGGCGATCTGGCTGAAATGGGCTTGATAAAAATAAATATGGCGCTCGCCGTTTGATGGCTCATCTCGTGACTGCGGAGACATATGCTGACCTACATTTCAACTGCTTTTATTGCATTGGATCAGGAGACCACTTATCCATCCACTTCCATGTCTTCTGTAATATTTGTGGTATTACCGATATATTTAATACCTAAGGGGAGAATAACAAGATGCTCCTCTATTATTTAACCCCTTCTCCCATCTTTGCTTCTGTGTGTGCAGTGGTTACTGGTCATTTTTAAATACAGTTGAGGTATGTGTCACAAAACCTGCACAAAAAAGTTGCAAAATCCAGTTTTTCTTAAAAAAAAAAAAGACAAAGCAGCGACATTAAAACCCTGATAATCTTCCTACAACACCTCTAAGACTATTAAAAACACAGGATTGAGCCACACCGTTGCACTGACCTGTTTCTTCATTATTATGAGCAAATACACTGTTGTTTATTTTCACTCAGTCCCACAGAGACTGAGAGTGGATTAATCCACAGCTAAAAATAGTCGACAACAAATCCAGTTTTGTTTTGCTGCTGTTTGAGTGATGGTTGCTATAAACTGCAGTTCACATCCATTTTGTTAAATTACATCTTTCTTTTTCTTTTACGACATTCCCAAATTTAGTAAGAACAAATTAGGCACACAGTCAAGAAAAATACTGAATGTAACCATGTTTGTAGTATTTTTAAATGTACATTTCCAGGTGATTTTACACAGTCTGCATAATGAGCTGGGTCCCAAAGAGAAGCTCTCATGCAGGCCTACATTTTTATAAAAGCGTAAGGCAAAGACTGTAAATGTTTACAGCTTTAGACTTGCATGGTTTGGATCCATTAAAAAAAAAAAAAAGTGCTGCACTGAATCTCTGTCCGACAGCGGCCCCCAGTGGGCCAACAAGGCACTGCAGTTAGGCTTGTTTTAAATTATGAGTTAATATTTTTTTGAAAGTGTAAAACCACAAAAACTAAGCCATGTCGTTATATTATTACTACATATTTAGTTTCTTATCATATATATATATATATATATATATATATATATAGATAGATAGATAGATAGATAGATAGATAGATAGATAGATAAATAGATAGATAGATAGATAGATAGATAGATAGATAGATAGATAGATAGATAGATAGATAGATAGATAGAGATATATAATTCTGAGGATTATTTTTAATTTCTCTGACCTGTTATTGGCACAGAAAGAGTTAAAACTCCTCAGAGGATCGTAAAAGGATGATAAGTACAAAAATATAGTACAATGTAATGTTTAATTTAAAGCAATTTCACATATCAAATTCATTACAGATGTTAAATTTTTCACAGTAAAGGTCAAAGGCTGGATAAAAGTTACCTCCACAACTAAAAAAGCATCATTTCCATCTTACAAATATTAGAATAATGTAGTGTATCAACCACAGTTTGTATTCATGGAGTATTGTGGTTTTAAATAACTGACTGCTGTAAATCTTGTTTGTTCACTGTGGATGTAAGAGCCCAACAAAGGATACATGTTTACAGCTATGAACTCTACGTGCAGCACATCAGTATTAAAACCACGTTAAACATGAATTGCCCCGTTTAAATAAATAAATACAAATAAAAAATACATTTTTACAGATTTTACGTACTTTTTAAACACACATCAAATTTTAACACAAAAAAGTAGAATTTACTGGCATTTTCTGTTTCTTTTACAGTGTGGGTTGTAGAAAGTGCTCTGATAGGTCAAATTTAAATTTGGGAATGGCTGCCCTACACTAACTGAAGCAGAATAAATTAAAATGAAAGCATCAAGCATTTTTGCATGTCTGCGTTTCTTTTACCTGGCAGGTGACCGGTTGGCTGACTCTACCATCACACTCGCATTGGCCCTCGACTTCCTCTGTCACGTGAGCACGCCCCTTCCTTCACATCCAATCCCAACATGGAGCCCATTAAGGTCCAATCAGAAGGTGGACTGAATGTGACCCTCACCATCAGGCTGCTGATGCACGGCAAGGTACAAACACACGAATTCAAACTTGTCTTTTCTTGTTCTGCTTCTGCTTCCAATTATCTGTAAAAAGAGCAAAGAAAACAAAGACTAATTTCAAGGAGCCCATGGCATCTAACATTTCTTTCTGTTGTTTCTGCAGGAGGTTGGAAGCATCATAGGAAAGGTATTTATCACAAGCACAACAAGCAGAGCATGTAAAGCATGATAACGCCGGTGGGAAATGCACAAAACATCTCACTGCTCTTTCTCCCCTTTGCTTTCAGAAAGGAGAGACAGTCAAGAAAATGCGTGAAGACGTAAGAAGAATTTTTCTCAAACTCTTGTTAATTAGTTTTGTCCTATAATCACGTATTTAATGCTTTTTTGCTCTCTCTTTCGCTCTAAAGAGCGGCGCCCGTATCAACATCTCAGAGGGGAACTGCCCTGAACGGATAGTCACCATCACCGGGCCAACAGATGCCATTTTCAAGGCCTTTGCCATGATAGCCTACAAGTTTGAAGAGGTACCGTTCATTATTTTACACCACAAAGAATCTGTTTTTAAAACAACAATAAACTTGGTATTATTTAAGCACTGATTTCAAATCCAATTCGAACCATTTTCCTCTATAAGATTTTTTTAAAATGGCACATTTTAAAAGAAAAATTAGCAAATGTAGCAACATTTTTACTTTAACATCTTAGTGGTTGCATTCAAGAATCTTACAACTGTATGTAAAGTAATGGCGTAAAGGCTGTATGTGCATCTGAGTGCGACCGTACTTATGAGAGAATCCAGCACCACAGGCCGGCTTTAGCACCTGCACTGACTCATTTCCAGGTGGAATACAAAGCAGCTTTGGCCCTGATATGTAGGACAGAAATGTGCTGATCTAACCTTGCAACACCCTCTGAAAATGGGCCAGTGCTGTGTTTTGATTTGGGTGCCATATCAGCATACTTTCAGCCCGACCGAGCCAAGTGTCTCCATAATACAATAGATAGACTCAACCACTTATTATTCAGGCGCTGCACACAAGTGCAGCTTTAAGTAAGTGTGGAGATTTCAGGGTCAGTTGTCGTACTACGACGCAAACACAAGTCACTTGATTTTGTTTAACTCTGCAACTCAGCTACACTCACATATTAGTGTAGTCAAGGTGTTATCGATTATGCCTGAATTCACTGTATAGTAAGTGTGAAGGTACCCACATGCAACGCTTACCAAATTATTAGAACCCCACCCCATGTAAGGTTTATGTCCCTGTAAGGGTTAATTCACCAGCATGTGCAGGCTCTTTAATTTAAATTATAGTTTTAATGCTAAAAATAAGAATTTTCATCACTCTTAATCAATTATCCATGAATGGAGTCCATTTACAAAAAAAGGTGAAAAAAGGCAAAGCACATTTTTAAAAAAAATATTACAGTCTTTGCTCAATAATGATACGTTTAGTTTTAAATGCGTTTTTGACAGATTTCTGAAATATTTATCTTTTCCTCCTTTAATGACAGGTGGTAGTAATCACTGTACTTTGTACTTTTACAACCCCCATTAAAATAAATGTTGTGTTTGCTCTGTGTACTGTAGGTGAACAGGGACTACAGAATGTTAATCATTTAAATGATCTATTTAAGTGAAAATATTTCACGGACTGCATATTAAATTGGCAAACTGAGAAGCTTTTTATTTTTTATTTTTTAGGAATCATGGATGTCACGCTCTCTAGATAAGAAGATCTGTATTGTTATCAATGATAAGTTTAAAAGCCAGAATCTGTGATGCTAACTGAGTGTTGTGCCTGCAACAATGCAATTTATATGCATTTATACAGGGCTTTACTCAAAGCACTATTATGCAGAACTTTGTTCACAGCTAGCTTGTGGGAAATACATGTAGGCACAGGAAGATCATCTACTCCACACAGAAAGGCTCCAGCCAGGTGAGGCTTGAAACTGCTGCCAGCGGACGTGGTATTAGCATGCAGCACATCTGTGAAGGCCCCATTAATGCTAAACAGGTTTTAGAGCAACGCTGCCAACCAGACAAAGTGTTTTTCACCGACGTTGTTGCTTATTTCAGCAAGAATATGCAAAACAACAATCACATATCCCAGCAGCAGATCTTCATAGAACTTTTCAAAGTTGCAGAAATTTGACTTCTCAATGCCAAAACACTTGAAGTCTGGTACAGTGGTCCCTCGCTATAACCCGGTTCACTTTTCGTGGTTTTGCTGTTTCGTGGATTTTTTTGTGCAATTTTCCATGTTTTTGTTTTTGTTTTTTGTTTTTTACGGCACATTGTGTTCTGCGTCCTGATTGGCTGTAGACCATTGTGCAGTGTCTCCTGTACAGTACAGAATGCGTTCGGCTTGTCAAATTTACAT
Organism: Pundamilia nyererei; assembly: GCF_000239375.1. Lineage (NCBI taxonomy): Eukaryota > Metazoa > Chordata > Actinopteri > Cichliformes > Cichlidae > Pundamilia > Pundamilia nyererei. The sequence goes on along the minus strand of NW_005187784.1, from coordinate 73,069 downwards.
AAATCTTCTATCGCTAGCAGTGTGACTCTGAAGTGCTGTACTGTATGTTTGTAAGTTTTCTCCCCAACAAACACAACAATGTCGACGAAACGTTTTGCACCGTCAAAGGATGCCACGGGTGCTTTGGTTTCATTCTATAATACTGGACTTATTTTTCTACGAAGGTTTGAACTTTGAGAGTGTGTAAACAAAAGAGAAAAGTGTGAAAATGTTCATGCCTGTCTGAGAAAAGTGTATAAAGCTTGTAGTGAGGGGTTTTACAGCCTTAAAACGTCTATAATAATTGTAAGAAATAAAGTTGGCGACTTCGCGGATTTCACCTATCTATGGAAGCCCGTTTCCGCCACTAAAAAAAAAAAAAAGGATCCATAACTCAAAATTTCGAGTTATTTTCTCGAAATTTCGAGTTATTTTCTCGAAATTTCGACATATTAACTCAAAATTTTGAGAAAAGCATCTCGAAATTTCGAGTTAGCGCTGCCAATCAGTAATCTACGTGAATGACGTCATTTCCATGTTACCCGGAAGCTGAAGCCCTCAGCTACAAATGCTACAGCTAAGCTACCGGTATTACATCCAGTCGTGAATGCACAGATTGCTGAGTGTTTTCAGCCTGGCTTCACAAATGATGAAATCCCTGTGTTATTAGCTGAATCACATGGTGTTACTATCAGCAAACATACTTTAATTTGTTGGGATCCGTTTTTGAGTGCGCGGTCCTGCGCCATATGATTCCGGGTAACAAGAAAGCGACCTCATTCACGTATATTTTTGATTGGCAGAGCTAACTTGAAATTTTGAGAAAATAACTCGAAATTTCGAGTTATGGATACTAGCTTTTTTTTTTTTTTAGTGGCGGAAACGGGCTTCCATACCTATCGCAGGTTATTTTTGGAACGTAACTCCCGCAATAAACAAGGGACCATCATTAAAAGCCCCTACCTTCACCCTTTCACCTTTTTTTCTCCTCAAAAGAAGTCATATGCACATGATTTGGACATGCATTTGCCCATTAAACTTGTAAAAATCCTGCAACCACAGCTGTCTCTGCCACAAGGGCATAATGGTGCATGTTAATTATGCTATTACATAATAAACCGGGGTAATACACGAGATCATGAGGGCAGAAATAAAACAATCGAGACTTCCATGTGTGGCAATCATACATTTACATGGTTCTATGATAAACTCTTTTTCAGTTTCCTTTACTTGATAAACAACTTGGAGTTATTTTTAGCTAAATGCAAAGGACGAGCTTTCTCTTGCAATAACTAGACTTAATTATATTTCTTGAAATAGGATTTTTGGACAGTGTATCAGGATTTTATGCTTCAGTGGCACTGATTTATTTAAGTAAACTCTCTTACGGCTCTGGCAGCCAAATTTGCCTTTTTGCACTGTCATCTCAACAGGATACCTTCTGTTAGTGCTTCATTATTAAATAGGATCATATTAATAATACTGCTTTGGTCAGTTTCTACTGCTGTACACTGGCTGTACAGTACCTTATAAAATAGGATTAGGTGGAAAATATTATAATTATAGCCAACAGATAAAATGGTCAATTTTAAAGTAGCATCATACTGAAATACAGAGGCTTTAACCCTGTTTATTAGAACAATATTAATAAAAGCAGCAACTTAAAAGTATGAAGAGATGTTATTGCCAAAAAGTAAACATCATTCTAGCTTTTTAAAGGTCATTTTGTGCCGAAGCAAAGAGTTTTCTCAAAGCGCTGTTGGTGAGTTAAGAACCATGAAGGTAGATTTATTACAAAGCCTCCACTTCACAGACAGAAAAACACTATGAAAGTCATCGCATCTGACAAAATGTGGCCTTTCCTCGCCCGCAGGATATTATCAACTCCATGAGCAACAGCCCAGCCACCAGCAAACCCCCCGTAACCCTGAGGCTCGTCGTCCCAGCCAGCCAGTGTGGATCCCTCATCGGCAAAGGAGGCTCCAAAATCAAAGAAATGAGAGAGGTGGCGGCACATTTTTCATCCTAACGATGTCCATAAACATAAAATCAATCATGTTTTTTAAAATAATGACACTGCCAGAGGATATGCTTATATTTATCCCTCATATAGCTCCCATGTAAGCTTCCCAAATCCCACATTTCTGGTTCATGTAGTTTCCATTTAAGTGTTCAGTCTTGCTCTCCCATATCGGTTTCTGCTCAGTTTGAAGGGATGCAGGGTCATGTAATGAGATGATATTAATTTTTTAAAAAATGTTTCTTTCTTGCCTCCAGTCCACAGGAGCTCAGGTCCAGGTGGCAGGAGACATGCTCCCCAACTCCACTGAGAGAGCGGTGACAATCTCAGGGGCCCCCGAGGCCATCATCCAGTGTGTCAAACAGATATGTGTGGTGTTGCTCGAGGTACGGTGAGGGGGGTGGGGTGGCCACACAGGGGACATGAGAGAAATGTTATGTAGCTGAAAATTAGTTTGATACGGAGAATTCAGAGGCTTGACTACACTTTTTAAAGTAATTTACTCCTAGAGTTTCTGCTGTATCCAAAGATTTGTTTCTAAATGTAATTTTTCACATTTAATGTATCCGCATGTTTTGATATTGTTTATGTTTGCAAGTCTGGATTATTAACATTACTGCACTGCTGCAGACACATTTCTTTGCCTTTTAGATGGCAAATGTGACACCAAGTACTCAGTACATGACGCCAGAGACGTGCAAATGTCCTGCACTGACTTAATGTTTGCACAGTCGGGAGAAAAGCAGGTTTCCATAGGTCGAAAACAGCAGATTAAGACCTCGTGTGTGGACTTTTGGGTGATTTTTGTTTACAGATAACAAACTGACACATCTGTAAATAGGTTCAGGCCATAAGCTGTACATAAAAGATGTACACAGTCATCATAAAGAAACTCTTTGTTTTTGTGAACTCCTATTCTGAAGCCTCAAATTTGGGGTGTAGTGCCAATTTGTGAACTAATGCTAATTAGCTAAGTTATTACAGTTCATACAAAGACCGGGGACTTAAATATGGATAGCTTTAAATAAACTAGAGGATAAAACACTAAAATTTCACTCAGGAAAAACTGAAGTACAGACTTCCTCCAAACCAGAAAATAAACCACACAGCAATCTAGTAATACCACAGTCACAATGGAAAGGTTTACTTCACTTGAATTGTATGGTAAAGCCGACAGTGAAGAAACCTTATAGAGCTCAACAGTGAGCTTCCAAAAATCCCATTCCCATTCATATTGTTCATAGGGATTTCGATTATTACCATAATGCTGTGAGTCAACTTACTACAACCTGCGACACTGTGAAACGATGATAATCTCTCCTTTAGAAACCATAACTCTGCATTACACCTATAGTCCATAAATACAGGATTTTTAAGGCCAATACCCGTAGTGATATTGATACCAGTACCAATGCCGATACTGTATTTGGTAGAAACCCAGTATATTGGACAATAAATTTTCTTTCACAGATATGAAACTCAAACAGAGTTACGAAGTAGTTGTTATGTGTCGTTATTTATGAATCCTTACTGAGATAATATGACAGTATAGTTCAAAAGTTACCATGCGTCATTGTCACAACAAGTCATGAATTATTATGCTTGGTCTGATTCTGCTCGTCAGCTGGTTGATCTCTTTGTGGCGTTCCAAACATGTGTTGCCAAGAGGGAAGTTGTGGAGTGCCCTCTGGTGGACAAACTATGCAACAGCAACACTCATAACAGAGCTGAAGGGTGTTTCTCCCATCTGTTCTGTATAGGCCTTTAGAAATGCCAGTACTGACATATGAGATCAACTTTGTTTTAGCAAAAACACAGTTTAGTCGTAACTTTGGGGGGAAAGAATACTCTTCCACTTTCCTGAACTGAAACAGCAATTTCTCTGTTTTGTGAAAGTCACTGTTTAAACCTACGAACATCAGGTCGGTTAGTGAGTGTAAAACTTGCGGTGACTGCAGCCAAGAACTAAGTACCATCAAAAACAATACTACAACCTTACAAACTCTGAAAGCTGTGACAATGAAAAGGAGGAGATTTAAACAGGCTGGAAGCCAATCCCATTTCTAGTGCATTATGGGATAAGTTGTTTCCTAACCCTAAAAAGTAATTATGTACATAGTCTTGTACCTCTGTCTATTTTTATTATTATTATTTTCCTCCTATTATCCAAATCTAATTTTCTAATGGTCAGCATGGCTTTACAGTGGTCATGGCTTAGATCAAGGCTTAAAACTCTTTATGTAAGGATCTTATGAAACATTAACAGAGAAAGTTCACTCTTGGAACCGGACTTCTTAAAAAAGTGGGCAGTCACTGCTGAGCTCAATCTATCACTATCTCACATTTACCCCTTATTACAAGTCAAGTGTTAAAATCCCACCCAACCTCAGTTTTAGAGTCAGCCTAAAGATATTACAATTACAGATTTAATTTTTATAGCCATGAAGTGTAGTTTATTAAATCCAAGATTAAACTCAGGATTGTGTTTAAGCTAGTTTGGATCACTGAAAGCTTTAACTTATGATATTTATATCATCTTCTAATGAAGGTGGATGTTGGTGCAAACTTTCACAGCAATCTGTCTCATAGTTGCTGAGATAATTAAGTGTTGGACTTACCTGTGAACAGCATAAATAGCATTAACCCTTTCACGCACAGTGGTCACTACAGTGGACAGCTATTCAAAGACTGTTTTCTTGTATTTGTGTCAGTGTGTACTTACACATTAACCACTACACTGGACACTGATGTGTCATCCTGATTGAGGTTGTCATAATTCATGCATGACAGGGTTAAAGCCTGATGTATCAGTAAGAAAAATTCACCCAAAAGATCAAAGCAGGAGGCATATATTTGATGTTTTTGACAAAAGTATTGTTACCTTCTTGTAATTCTGTGTCGAAAATGGAAAAAAAAATGCTTTGGATCAAAGGGCTACACAGTATTTAGGTGTCTCTCTTTTTCTTGCACCATTAATTTGAACTATCTGCACAGCCAGTTCTCCATTGGGCCTTCATGATGGCACCAGCCATGGATACTAGGACATTTGTGACATGACTGTAAGTCTCTAGACTTAAGAAAAACAAAAGTTAAATAACAATATGTTGAGTCATCATTATCCAGTTGAAAGTGGTGTTCCAGGTAAATCCAAGTTTAGTTGTGCACTGAACCACGATTTGGACATGTAATGTCAGCATGAACGCACAGTGAAGAGCACTTTTTGTGTGGGTGTCCACAGGTTGTCTTCCCTAAGGCACTCTCCCTTCTGGTCTCACTTTATGCAACTTCTTTCTTTCTCTCTCTCTATTATTTTCTGTCTTCCCGTTCTAACACTCTCTCCACATCCCGCCCCTTCTTCTTCTTCCCCCCACTCTCTCCTCCTTTGCTCTCCTCAGTCCCCACCGAAAGGTGCCACCATCCCCTACCGCCCCAAGCCTGCCTCCACCCCTGTCATTTTTTCAGGTGGCCAGGTAAGAGCAGACCCACTGGGGGCGTCCACAGCCAACCTCAGCCTCTTACTGCAGCACCAGCCACTGCCTGTTAGTGTCGCACCAGGTTTTACTCACTTTTCCTCCCTTCCTCACTCCCCTCACCCACCCAAATCCCAACTAGCATGAAACCCTCACTGCTTTTATTTGTTTTAAAACTGTCATCCATCACCCCCAGCCACTCGAACCAGAACTGAGATCAATTGCGTTCAGCTCATCTGAGTCAGAGGATCCATCAGGTGACTTACCTTTTATTTAGTGAAAATGGATGCTGGTGCTTCTAGATGAAAATACTCTGCTTAAAAGTCTAAAATAAAATCAGGAAAAACAAATGTTAAGCTCGATGAAGCTTGGGGAAATTAAACTTTACTCTAAAGCCTAAAACAGTAACCAAGTGACCAAGACAGGAAAAATCCTCTAGAGTAGATACTCTTGGAAACACAGCTTTTTCTTAGTTTGGAACCAACAGCAGTAAAAATACACAAATATACTACTGTAATTCTACTTCAGCCATAAACAGACATAGGGAGTAAAGGAGCTCATAGCAACAGAGCCAGCCACAATGGGGAGGCTCACAGGAGCAAGGTGTGTTGCTATATAAGGTGGTCTGCAGGGGAAGGGAAACTCAGTGGCAGCAGCTAGTGGATAGGAGTAGTATGGCAGGACAACAAATGAAGCAGCAGCTTATATTAATTATATTTTATTCATTTCAAAGTACAAATTTTTATTTTTGGACTCTAATAGAGCAGCTTTGTATGATTCACAGTTAAAAATAATCCCAGTTTATCTTATACTGAGACACGTGCAGCTCCTTTCCTTTTATGGAAATCCATTGGTCAAGCAAGCTATCTTGTGATTGGCCACTCCTCATTAAAAAACAGTAGGGTGGGGGCTTCTCTGCTCAGAGGCGGCTAATGGAAAGTTTGTTTTTAGAGTAATCCAAAAACTGCTTTTGAGCTGTAGGTTTTGGCTACAAGTGAGGTGTGTCTGGCTCACTTGTAGAGTGCTAAACACATTTTTAGATCATCTATAACAAAAGGAAGAAAACACCAATAATTTAGAAATCTGTCTGTTTAAAGCAAAAAAAAATTATATTGATATTTGTTAATAGTATTATTATTATTAAGACACACGCGCACAAACACAGGTCTTGCTTTTCTTTACTTTAGCTCCAATTAACTAGAGCTTATTTTTTACTATAGGCTATGTTCCCCTCAGCTTTGCTGATCAGTAGGTTGGAGGCTTTCTATCCTCTGCTATAACAGGACAATGGTGAAAACACCCAGCAAATGGCCTGGGGCAGATTCACACCTGTGCCTCAGCAACAGCCTTAGGTATATGAATCACTTGAGAAACACTGTGAGTTAAACTGGCACCCCTGCTTCAATTATAAAACAGGGCAAAATTGTGAAGGAAAAATCTTCAGAGTCATCTAAATTAATAAATATTCACATCCAAAAAGCTTGAATTTGTGGAAACTTGGCTATATTTATATTCAGCTGTGCAAATTACTGCTGGTTGACAAGTCTATGAATAAAAAACTGCTTCAGCTCTATGTTATTCAGGTCAGGTTTGACTCAAAAGATTCAATACTTCCCTTTAATTACCTTTAAGAGTGGAAAAACTTAATACAGGAACCCATAACAGGAGTCCGGAGGCAGATTTTTAATTAAAATATTCAGTTATTCAAATAGTTGCAGGCAAAGTTCTTGTGGATTGACTAACTGATTAATCACTTTAACTACATTCCTGTATAGCATCTATAATTTGTTTGTTTGTTTTTAGATTTTAGTGGTTGATGTCAGACTATTGAGAAAGGCAGTAAAATATCTAAAGCAGAAGCCACAGACTTGGTGTGTTTTTATTCTTATATAAAAAATCAGGTTTGTATCTTGTGGGATAAAATTCAATTTTGCTCAGTTCTGACCTCTGTGGCTCTTATAAACCACATGTCCAATAGGACACGACACCTTACTCCCCTCAGGGTCGCTCCTCTGGTTTACTCCACACCCTCCCAATCACCTTCCTGCTGTCTGATTTGTCCCTTTTTTATTTAGTTCAACTGGATTTGATTGATGAATTGTAGGAGAACTTGACAGGAAATCTGTAATGCATGTCTTACATGTAATATGACTCATAAGATATAAAAAAACATTTAAGTCTATGTTGTCCTTGAGCTGTAGAAATGTCGACAGTTCATTTTTTTCTTGATTTATATTTTGTTTCAGTCCACTTTTGTTTATTTAGCTTTTCAGAACTTATTGAATAATGTGTCTTGTGGGATCATAACAGTGAGCTCTTCTCCTCATGTTTGCAGGCGTATACCATTCAAGGACAGTATGCCATCCCACATCCAGATGTGAGTGCCCCACGAGGCAGTCAACCTTGCACCCTCTATAACTCTGTCTCGCTGCATCCAGATTTTCTTACTTTCTTTCCACCCTTATTAATATTAATTGTTAATATTAATACAGCTTTTATTCTGATATGTTATTTCCTATGTTTCTAACTTTTCTTATTCTTGCCTCTGTGCCCTCTGATTGGCATTAAACCTCATGGGGCTTGGCCTGAAGAAGTTATCAGATTAGTCTTGAAGTTCTTGATGGACTTCAGATCGGCTCCTGACCTCCACTCCATTTCTTTTTACAATTTAATTTTAATTAAACTAACTAACTTTAATTAAACTTTCCATTTGTTGGCATCTTCAAACAAGCTCAAGACGAAGAAGAGGAAAAATGCTGTTTTTGCAAGTAGAAAGGAAACTGTATGGAATCCCAAAATGAGGAATTTTCATTGATTAAAACGGCTGCTTTGATGGTAAAGATGACTTTGAATACAAGAAGGTTTTGAAACTCTCAGTGTTCAACTCACCTCCAATTTGAGTTATTTATCTTAAAGATAATCCCCTGTGGGCAAGCACTTGGTGAGAGTGGGAGGAAAAAGCTCCCTTTTAAAAGGAAGAAACCTCCAGCAGATTCAGGTTCAAGGAGCAGCAGCCATCTGTCATGACCAGTTGGTGGTAAACATTCAAAATGTAAAGTTACAGCTGTTAGAAAATGTAAACTCATGAGCATGATTGATTTACTGACAGTCAGTGAGCGTGAACAATATCATTGACTGACATATGAAAAGGTGATATTAGGCATTAGGGGAAGGTGACATCAGGGGATTACATTGGCAAACATCCACCCATCCATCCACTATCCTCGACTATATAAAGTTGGATCACAGTTACCTATGCAGCCTATTCCAGATATCCATTTACTGGCAACGCATTACAGGAGGTATCCAGGAGTCATCCTAACAAGATCCCCAACTCAGCTGGTTGGTTGTTTCGCTTGTGGACATTCAAGGCTTCAGTTGCCTAGATAATCCTCTAATGTTGTTACCACCAGGTCATATCTCAAAGGTATTTTTCTCTCTCATTGCTTGTAGCTTTAATCACTCACTTGGAAGTTGAGAAAAGCTTATCCCAGGTCCTGTCCACTTCGCGTCACCAGTAGTGTCGTTGGCAGGTGCTTGAAGTCGTGGAATGTCATTCAAATTCTGCAGTTTCTGCTCAGCAAGTTGCTGCAAATCACTTTCACTTTGTATGGCTTTAAGTGATAGTCACTAGTTTCATAATTTCATACCTTCTTTTGCTCTCCACACAGACTGTTTATCTGCATTCAAACAACACCTGCTTAAAAAAAAAGGCAAATAAAAATCAGACAAGAAGCACATTACATATGGCAACCAGAATGCTTCTGCTACTAAAACTCTCATCTGTGGTCACCAGATTCTGAATGTGAACCTGTGCAGAGTGATTGATTGATTGCAGAGTTCTATTCTAGAAATGCAGAGTTTCAAGAGTTTAGTTTAACAACTGCAAAGGTCTATTTCAGAACTGCAGCAATTATTTTAGCAAGTGCAGGATTCCAGGCCAGAACAGCACAGTGACATTTTATTCCCTAAACTGCAGTTTCAACATAGACTGTTCCATGTGTAGCAACAGTAACAATGAGGGGCGGGGCTTATGAAATCCTCCCAAATGCTCCAATCTCAGGCCAAGTCCTTCATGAGGTTCTCCTCTTCTTCTTCTGTCTTTCTTTCATGGTCTCTCTCTTTTCTTTCTGTCTTTGTCCTTCACCTGTCAGTGTTGTTACTTCTCCTCAGATCCTTACTTTACTCTTGTAGCATTTCGGACTGACCTTTGTGCGTGCGTGTATGTGTCTGGTGAGCGTGTGCGTGTCAGAGTGCGTTTTTAACGATGACCTCATAGCTCTGCTGTCCTCCTCCTCCCCCCCTCAGCAGTTGAGCAAGCTCCACCAGTTGGCTATGCAGCAAACCCCCTTTACCCCCCTCGGACAGACCACCCCTGCCTTCCCCGGTACGTACCCACCTACACAATGACCCTCTTCACCAAAGATCCTTCTCTCGTTTTTACCTGTAGAGACAAACACATTCTCTTCCTCCTTTTTTTCTCTTTCTCTTCTTTTCCTGTCTCTGTCCTTTCTTTCTTCTTCTCGTTGTTCTCCTCCTAATGGTCTCTGTGGTTCACTGCCATTGACATGGCCTGCTGGTGGTCTGCTCTTGTTGATGTTGAGGCTTCTTTTGTTTTTTGTTTTTCCCTTAGTTTCCTTATTGTATAGAATTGCAGTTGTCTTGGATTTTTCTTCTTCAAAAGTTAGAACTCAAATTTGTGTATTGCATAGGCTCTGCATAGGGCTGAGCCACATTTCTAGTGACATGCGTTTGCTGCTGGTTTATAGATAACATAGTATTTTATAGTAGATAATCGCAGTTTGCCTCCTTAACGTGCCAAACTGTACTTTATGTCCTTTCCCTTTCCTCCACTCTTTCTGTCTGCTTCCTGTGTTCAGCAGCAGGTCTGGATGCCAGTAACCAGGCCAGTACTCATGAACTCACCATTCCCAATGATGTGAGTACATTTGTCATGATATGCAGACACCCAACAATGCGCTTTCACTCACCATTCGTCACTTTCATTTTTTTCCTGACGAAAAGGTTTAACGAAACCTGCAAACAGCAGTGGTTTAAAATGAGACATTTTTCATGAAATCTGACAGAGAATCAGGTTATCCATTATCAGGCTTCAGGCAAGTCAATATTGTGAATGCTGTTGCAGAAATACTGTTGTCTTCTTCAGTCACACTTATTCAGCAGTTTGGGTAATTTGGGCCCACTTTCTGCTGTTTTGTCACTCCCTAAAGCTATAATCGGGGTGAATGCTCAAAACTGCTACAAAGGAATAAATAAAACAACAGAAAGTCTGCATTAAACTGGTAAAACTGGTTATCAAAGCACAAACTCCCAGACATGCTCTGTTTTATCATCTTTTCACATGGCTTCCTGCTGAAGTTTCCAGCTATGCAATGTGACAGCAATTCAACTGCAACAATTATAGACAAAGTGCAGCCAAAGGCAGTTAGCTTTGCAAAGTGAATGTCCTTAATGGAAAAGACTAGTTGGACCTAAATAAGGAGCATCTAAGTTATAGTTGAAAAGCTGTCAAAGACTGGCCAGTACTCACACGCTCCACTGAGAATCAATCAAATTTCTCTTTTATGTCCCATCCTCTTTTCTTCCCAGCTAATAGGCTGCATAATCGGACGCCAGGGAACCAAAATCAACGAGATCCGTCAGATGTCTGGGGCGCAGATCAAAATAGCTAACGCCATGGAAGGGTCATCGGAACGCCAGATTACCATCACAGGGACTCCCGCCAACATCAGCCTGGCCCAGTATCTCATCAATGCAAGGTCAGAGATCAGTGATTGTTTGACTGCAAAAATAGTCCAAACAAAGAGAAAAATGTGAAAAACTTCCTCCTTGTGAACATGGATGATATCTTTTGAATTAGTGCCTAATTAGCTGCTCTCACTTTGTCAAGATTTTGCAAAAGCACTTTTTTCTTCTCTTAATGAGCTCTCAGTGAGTGTTGTTTGTTTATTTTATTCTTTGTTTTTAATTGCCTTTCCATCAATGTTTTGCTTTGTAACATCACATGTTTTACTACCATAACTGTTTAAAATTACATCATAAATAAATAGTAATGTGCAAGAGTTTTGAGCCATCCCCCATTTCTTTATATTTTAAATTGTATATTTAGGCTCTTTGTTTCTAGCAGCCTATCACAAAGGCAAATATTTCTATAACTCAATCTATGGAAAATACCAAAGATAAATATAAAATGGTATTTTAAAACATAAAAATGCATAAAATAGTACTTTTGAGTTACCGAACTTCAAATACATCTGTAAAAATTTTAAAAACTATCTACAGCAGATGAACAATATCTGAAAATCATGTCCTTAAGAAACTGTAAAAAATCCAGTAAACACCTGATACAGGACCTGAGCAATACATTTGGACCTTTAGAAATGGTCTCAGTTGAAGGGTGGCAGTCAATAAGCCATTTTTAAGGAAAGGAAACGGGGAAATGGGGTGAGGTATGCTGAATTACACAAGAACTGGACTGAAAATCATTTCCAATCATTCTCCTTTAGGTTCAGAGACGTGGCGGCTATGTGGACTGACCCAACTTCCATGACCACATCCTGAGATCCCTGACTGGCTCCTCCGTTTGGCCCTTTCCAATGACTGACTACTGCAGACAACCCTGATGAAGCCCTTCGGACTCTGGCTCTGGCTCTCCGAAAACCCTGACCACCTCCCCACCCTGGTTCAAAGCACCTCAGGGAGGATTGGGTGCTCACTTTTGTTTCAGAGAGCCACATTAAATTAACAAAAAAAGAAAAAAAGAAAATGAATAACAAAAAAGAAATTCTCTGTTGCTTAGATTTTTTAGAGAACTGTTGAAGCATGTTGAATGTTTATTAGGAACAACTTGTGTTACTCTTTCTTCTTTTTCTCTCTATCTCTTGCTTTTGCTTTCTCTCTGTCAGTGCTGCGTCATAGAACATCATTTAAAAGTAAAAAAAAGTACTAGTAAAAGACTGAACGTTTTTTGTAGGACGTAGTTATTTGCATATAACAGCTGCTCAGTGATGCTATCGGTAGAGTGCGTGGTGGGATGTAGCCAAATTATCAAATTTTGATAATGTATTTCTGAAAAGACAAAAAAATTGGACTGTTCTGCTTTCGTCCTAATTTGCATCTCTGTCGAATCTCTACCCATGACTCTTTGCTGCATCACATGACCCTTTCAAGCCAATGGTATCACTCCTAGAGCCTCCCTTCTCATGTTAATTTCCTAGGTTTGCATTATATTGCATGTTTTCAGTGTTGTATTGTCGCGTATTTCAGTAAGCCTGTTCCGTGTACTTCAGATGTTATTATTATATCTTTGTTTTCCTGTTCTTTTCCGCAAACTGTTTTCAGCATTTTTGGCCACTCACGTCTAGTTCTACTCCCTGTCCAGACAAAAAACCTTCCGACACAGCCTCCTTCTATCAACACCGAATATTAGTATATAGATGCATGAATGGGAATTAGTGAATAACCAGTGGCTAAAACACTGACTGAAATTTAAAATGATTGTTTACTAACTTATTATTCTACTGTATTTGTTTTTGTATGAGGACTCTTGTGACTTAGCACATTAGTCGACTACGCGGCGCTCATGCAATAGACTACTCAACACTTTACTCTGGACTGCCTCTGATGTAGGGAGGATTAGTTGGACTTAAAAGCCAAGCGTTGCGTCCAAACCTTTCGGCTTCTTTCCCTTGTTTTGGAAAAAACTTGCTAGGCTGAGAGAGGTTTCTAAAAAATTAAAACTAAGAAATTGGAGGGAAAGAAGCCGAATTTTAATGGCACAGAGGCCTAGACGTTTGGACGAAGCCAGATGGTATTTTTTGGGCCAAGGAATGTTCAGGGGTTCATTGGGGGGAACCCGTGGGGCCTGGGCGGACGTGACCACTCAGTCTCTTTTTCACGATTGTTCATCTCGTCATGTTCTTTTCATTGTCATGCGGTTGATTTTAACGCTTTAGGTTTGAATGTCATTTTATTGTCGCGACTGTGTCAGCAACATAATTGTTTTTATTTTAAAAGTAAAAAGAGGACAGGTTGGATGACAATTCCTGCTTTGCTGTTTTCTAGTAAAGCCAGCATGTATTTATTTATGGTGTGTTGATGCACTTATGAATTTTCATTCATTGATCATGAACATTAAGCTAAGTTAGTTTTGTTGTATTGTACTTAATTTGAGAGGGAGGTGTGGGTGATATTTGGTATGATTCAGTAATTCAACTTCTCCCACCATCTTCTGCTGAAGATGCGCTAAAGATAATAGACAGCTTTGGGTCATCTTTACTTCTGAGTTTCAGCTAAGCTCTTTTCAGCGTTGACGCTAACAAACAGCTGTTGAATGTTATTGTCGACTCACATTATCTGCCATCCAACACAGAAACTTTCTGCATTTACAGAACGTTTGTTTTATTGCCAGTAGCCTACACTGAGCTTAAAGGAGAAGTTTAACAGTTTGGGGGAAAGCTTTTAGGGAAATATGCTTATTTCTGCCTTTTTACATTGAACAATTGATGTTTGCATGCTAAACACTGACTAGCACAAGTCTATGAAGCTTATAAGCACATAAAGACTTTTAAATTGTATGCAGCACCTTATTTATACTATTAGAAATGGTCAAATCTTTTTGCTAAGCTAAGCTAACTGGCTCCAAGCTAAAGTTTCAGATCCCCTTTTCTTTTTTTTATGTACCAGTGGTTCCTGTAGTTCATCCCACAAGAAACCATAGACAATCTAGTTGTCTCTGTTTTTCATGCTAGGTTAAGTAAGCTTACTGCTAACTTAGCCTAGCTATAAGTACACAAATAAGCATATTTACCAGAAGTGTCTATTCCTAAGACTTTTAGGTGTGTTGATGACATAAATGGACCAAATGCTGTATCAATATACTGAAGGAGGCATAGTCAGTGATAATTCTGCAATAATTCTTACATTTTGATGTGAACTCAAGTAGTAGTGATAGAAATGACATTTGGGATTCGTGTTTCTTTTTGTTTTCACTTGTCATAGCTTGTATTCTAATGGGAATGTTTGTCAAATTACAAGAAATTTTGTTTTTTGGCAAACTTGGTTTTTTTGGGTTTTTTTTTTAGAACTGTTAGCTAATACCTGTTAAGAGGATATTCTTTCTAAAATTGCCCACAACACTGTAATGGTGAAAAAATATCCTCAAGGGTATTGTGGCTCTTATAAAACAGTTATCAGTGCATGCTGAAATGTTTGCTTAAAACGTGAATAATCAATGACTAGACAGCCGGAGTGTGCATTTTACAAATTTAATCTTGTTGTGTTTTATGAATTTGATTAATAAGCAGGAATATTGACTTGTAAGTGATGGCAGTGTGACTTCAATAACATCAATTTTCATGTGTTACTCAGTGTTTGAAAACTGTATTTACATTTGTGTATATGCCTGAGTATACGGCGACTTTGAAACAAACTGCAACTAATGCAATAATAGGGTGCAATGTGCAATTATTTATTCAGTTTATTATTAGTATAGATACAGAAGAGCGGTGTAGCTTGTTTAAAAAAATGTTTTTTTGAGTTTTATCCACTTTTCGTTTGGTGGCAACAGCGGGGAAAAAAGAATGGCTAGACATGTTTTTGGGGGGGTTTGTTCGTTTTTCAGCTTTTCTTTGTGTGTATTGCAGTTTGGGGGGGAACAAAATGATAGAACTTTGTAACTATTTTCAATTGATTTATTTGCTATGTGCAGATCTATATTAGTTGTGAGTAATTACATAGGTTTTAATTTTACAGTGTTGGTAAGTATACAAACAAATAAAGTTTCATTTTTTTCTTTCTGTGACTTGCCTTTTGACGTCTTTCTCAATTATATTTTTCTACAACAGCTGATAAAAATCCCATAGAGACATTTTGAAAGTTCTTGAATGAAGCTAATTATTGTGTCACAATGAAATTACGATAATTAGATGATGAGAGCTTAATGGGAAGCTTTTCCCTGGGAACTGGAGGATTTCTACATCAGTGCTTTCTGTAATTTCACATTTCATGCTGCACCAGACATATCTCTTTCTGAAATGTTGAAATGAGGCTCATGCATCTCCTATGAAGCCTTTGTTTTCCTCTGCAAAGTGTTTCCCTCCACCCTCAGTAAGAAAACGGGTCCGATACCACTCCTTTGTCAGGAATCTTTGCTGTGTACGCCTTTAAATTTAATCAGCAGACACACAGAGTAATGTCCAGAACACTCCTGAAATACTCTTTAACACCAACAATTACATGTTAGATGGAAATCTTCTCTCATCTGCAGCTTCACTGCTAAAGGGGTACCCAGTGCACTAAAAAGTGATGGATCTGGCTAAACATACATCTGAATTTCTACGTGGCTTCAACTAAAGTCGTGTATTTCACATTTGTTCTCATAGTTTACTGACAGTCAATTCATTTCCTTTTTTTCTAAGGGTATTGGCATACCTGCATCTGATCAGTACCTCTTTTAATGTACAGCTTCTCCTCTTTCATTAATATATCATATGTATGGACAGCATTTGTTCTAGACAGCAGCAGATTGACATCCAAAGATTCCTTCCTCACTGCAGTGAAAGACTCCTTCAATGTAACATCTTGATATGAGCTAGCTGTCTTTGAACCTGCAAATTGCTTTTTCAGAGTGCAAGCTGAACATCCAAACTTGCAGACAGTTCACAGGCAGCTCCCAAACAACTGAGTTTTTCACCCCATTGGAGTAAATCATACAGCGATCTCCACTGAAACTAAATTATGTAGGAAGCTTGTATGCAGGAAGCACATAAAATCAGGATGTCAGTTTTAATTTCTTGTATGACTCTTCTATAAAACGTTGTTCCAAGATTTAAGGCTGAAGAGATCTGAAATGACAGAAAATTGGTCCTATTTTATGTTGCATGGGAGAGTGGGAACACTAAAGGCTTAAAACTAAGCACAGGACAATGCTGGAAAATATAAGTTTAATGCTTTTGATGCCACAGCTTTAGATAAAAATATAATAGCTCCTGGGCTCTCGGCTGGACCAAGGCCCAATTGAGATTTTTTGGGTGATCGCCAAGAAGCTGCCTGAGAAATTTAGAAGTGGGCAGGCTATAATCACAGGCAGGGACCCAGTGGAGAGCTTTGCAGTGTGTTGCAGATTTTATTGTGTTGCTGAGAGTGTGCCTGACTTAGGACCTCCTGACACACGACAATCACACTGTACCATCAGGAAAGTCTTCAGGGAGACCTAAGCACTTCTGAGAGAAAGGATAGTGATTTATATATGTCAGCGCCGAAGCGATGAAACAAAAGTGAAACAAAAAGAAGTGAAGAAGTTGCCTACAAAGCAGTTGGAAGGTGACACTTTTTAAAATATGGTAATTGTTCCTTATCTTTTTTATTTTATTTTCAGTCCTCCTCAACTTAGAAACACAGTGGTTTCCTAGATGTTTTACCTGAAAATGGTATAGAGGACAGTATATCCACCAGGTTTAGCTTTATAACATGGTCGCAAAATACCAGTGCCACACGGCCATGCATTCGTTTTGAATAGCTCCCTTTTGTCTCTTTGCTCTAAACATGCAGAAGTACGCTGCAGGCTGCACTTCCCTTCTATATATTCATTTCATATATTATATAGAAGACCAGATTTAATGCACAGGTGAGAGCTGGACCCAGTTATTTGGACTTGATCATGTTTCTCGAGTCTAATCACAGAATCTAATTAAGTGTACAAAATTACATGTAACACCAGCACACTAAATGTCCTTTGAGCATCCACTGGCAATTTTTTGTTTCTACAGTTCACAGGTTTCTTCTGAGTGTGCCACAAACAGTTTAACAGCAGATGAACTCAGTGAATGTGTGCATGTGTGAGATTGTTCCTGTTCAATTCGTGGTTGTGCAGACCAGGAAGATTGCAGGCTGCAATTTTCTCCAGAACCGGTCATCCAGAAAAAACAAGTGAGTTTATCTCATTTATCTCAATAAACCGGAGAGAAAAAGATAAACGAAATTAAATGTCCAGCTATCTTTGAACAGATCTGAGTCTCAGACCACCACAGTCGAGTCATGTTTTAAAAGTTATAACTTTGCGGCTGGATTTCATTTTTTCCACACGTTTCAAACCCTTCAAATTGTTTTGTTTCAAGGTTAAGGGTTGGCCTTTTGATTAAAGTTGGATTTTGATCAGGATGTGAGTTCTGCTTTTAGTTTTGATAGTTAACTTTGCAGTTCTAATCAGAAGTTTGCATGCACTCATCTTGGGCATGAATGTGATGGTATTTTTTTTTACTTTTAATGATTTCTTTAAATTGTTCTTTTCCAGCATGGAATGATTGTGCATCATACATCTTTAATGACTTTAAAAAACAAGAATTGGGTTTGCATACATTATCTTTGGTTTTCTCTAATCTACAAAGGGTCAAAAGCATATATTCACCTAGAGCTATTAAAAGGTGGTTCTGAAGGTTCTACATTTACTTTTAACTTGACATGGCCTGTTAATTTCTTGTTAGCAATCTTTATTAGCTAACTGGTAGTTTGTATTTGCAGCATAAAAAAGATTTATTTGACAGCGCTCATTGGATTGACCAATACTCAGAACAACGGGAAGGTGAAGATCTAATAAGGAGAATTATTAGAGTTACACAAGTCCGGAAGGTCTCTTGGAGTCATTCCTAAACTGCTGCAGATTCCAAGATCATCACTTCAAACAATTATACTTAAGTACAATTTATTTGGAAGTATCGCCATTTGTCCAAGGTCTAGAGGAAGAGCTGTCACCCTCAGATGAGAGGAAACTGTTTAGGAGATTCAGGAACAACCCAGGAACCACCAAGGCTCAAGTCTCCTTGAAACTTGTGGAACACCAGCATCACTATCCAGAGAGGGTGTCGACCAAGTGGGAAGTCACAAGAACAAGCCAAATGTCTTCTGGAGAAATTTTTATGGTCAGATTGAGGTCTTGAGTCACAATGACAAGAAGTATGAGTAAAGGTGAGACTTTCAAACCTAAGAACACTGTATCAGCTGTTGTGCATGGTGTTGGTAGCATCATGCTCGGGCTGTTTTGCTGCCAGGGATATGGTACACAGGACAAAGCAGATAGACTAATGAAGAAGGAGGACTACCTCCAAATTCTTCAACTTCACCTCAAATCAATCAAACAGCTAGATGGTTGAAACTTGGACACACTTGGGTGTTCTAACAGGACAATGATCCCAAACACATCAAAACTGATTTTGGAACAGACAAAGCGGGCCAACAAAACGTCTGAAATGGACTTCACAAACCCCGGACTTCAACCCGATTGAAAATTATTGAAAAAAAGAGAAGACAAGGATATATATATATATATATATATAGGGTATGAATGTTGGAGCCTGTGGATTAGAGAAAATTAAAATTAAATCCAAATGTTTTAAGAGGCTTGAAAGTGCAATAATGTCAATGAATCACAAAGACAGCCAAATAAGCATGTCTGTGCTTCCCCCTAAACACAGAGTGGAGCAGTCAGCGGTCACTTTAATGGAAAACTTTTATTGAAAATATGAGGACCACTCAGCCAAATGACCTCAAACTCAGCACTTTACTTTCTCGTGTCCCCAGCTTTACACTTGCCAAGTTTGAAATGGATCAGATAAAATGTTTTTCAGCAAGAAAAGAACAGATAGATGGACGAATTCAGAGAGATGTCTCATTTCTTTAGTATGATAAATGCAAACCTTGAGATGAGTTTGTTTCTTTTCTCAAAAGTAGCCCCAAACCCTCTGAGAGCTGGACTTTAATCCTGCTTTCATCAGTCTGTCTCTCTGTGCTCTTCTCACTTAATTTACCCTTAATAAAGTTTCAATAAAGGTTTGTCCGACTGGCCTCGTCCTAAAGTTCTCTGCCCCAGTGTTGGCTCAGGGTATGAACGTTGGAGCCTGTCCATGCTCTCACTTAGCAATGCTGTAAGCTGCTTATAGACAACCTTCTCTCTAATGCAAACGACTTTTTATCAAAGCAATGAGGACAGCAATGACATACAGATCTCAAAGATGCTCCAAATCTTTTGTGAGCCAGGATCTCGCCTGTCCTGGTCCTCTGTCACAGGGTCACAGAGCTAAAACATGCTGTGACTGAAAGCAACTGGAAGCAGAGTGAGCAAAATCCAATGTACCCTCTGCAGCCTGAAATCATTATCAAATGTACCGAGTGTGGCTTTGGAGAGGTCAATATATACTGTAGGGCAGTGCGGTGCTGCTTTCAGAGAGTGACTTTACAATGTCATCTATAACAAGCCAGGCAAGAGGTGTCAAAAACAGTATCTTTGTTCACATGAAGTAATGTCATCTTTTGCAATTCAGCACTGATACAGCAAATGTGAAATATGACAGAAGTACTCTGTCTCTAATGCTTATCCGACACTTTAACTGGCCCGGCTCCATATCATTGTGATCCTGAGGAGGACTGAATTTATTTAAGACAGGATACCATGCAGGAATTTTGCCAGGAGCCTGACAAGATGAGTAAGGATGTTAAACAAATGCCTTGGCAAGTTTCACTAAGCTTAAATGGCGGCGGATGTGAAGTAAATCTATCACCTAAGAGGCAAAATAAATAAATAAACAAAAAGCCGCCATTGAGCTGTTACAGCATTTATCAGCGTGCCTAGGACGGGCTGTGGATGCAGCCACAGTAAAAGCAAACTCATGCACACTGAAATGCTTCACTGGTCAATACAATCAATGATTCTGCCTTTCAGCAAAATTGACAGGGCTGAACTCTGCACATGGCTGCCATTTAATCATACAAATGCTTTGCAAAGCGCTGCCTGCATTCAGGCAGTCTTTGCATGTCCACCATACCTTCAAAAAGGTCTTTTGTCACAGCCAGTGTGACAGCATTGAAGTCCTCCATCGGGGCAGGACAATTGTAATCAATGTTTATGAAGAATGACAGAGAGCGGCATGCAGGGCAAGCAATCAGTCACACGCAGAGCACGGGGACAATAGGGTGGCAGTAGGTTAACAAAACAAGGTGCAGGGACCTCCAGACTTTTTTAAATGGGATGTTCATGAAGAGAATAAAAAGTTTATTGTTCCTTTTCATTAAAATGGATGCTCAGTATACTCTAAGTGGGCTAATAAGTGGGCAACTTCAATGGCAGAGTACAAAACACTCATTAATTTAGTTTGTCGTGCCTTTTGGGGCTGCAAAAGTGCTCATTGCAGTGTTGTTTCTTTTTAATAATCAAACAAATACAGAATGGGGTTAAAATATACATCAGAGAGGGAGAGAAGATGTCCCAAAGAAAAGGTTTAGCTGTCATTCAAAAGTGCAAGCAAGCTTGAAATTTGAATTTGATACATCAGTAGGTGCCGGGAAATAAAGAGATAATGCACGTGGACTGATTTACACAATAGGGGAGTTGCAAAAACTCATTTTTAGGAGCTCAGCCAATCATTTAGTGGAGTGAATGCCACATATGATAAGCAGAACGTTTGTAGATATGCAGTTTGTCAGAAGCTTTCTCTGCATAAAACCCCCCAAAATGAATTCAGAATTTACAACACGGATGCATGCATTCATGTTTTCCAATCTTCCATTCTTCATTTTTGGTGAGCTGGTGATCTGAGTTTCCTGTTCTAAGCTGACAGCACTGGTTCTGCTCCTGCTGAGATTGAGTGATTCATGCAGGTTGTCTTGACAACTTCTAAATGCACGGAGTTGTTTCATTGTGATTGCGAGTGCCTAAACGTCATTCTATATAAACTTATGGCCAGTGTGTGTATTGTTTTTTATTAGCAATACGCTCTAACCATTTAAGCTAACCAGTTAGCTATAAATCAGCAGGTATACCTAATAAAGTGGCCAGTGCCTGTAACTTACAAACTGCAGACATTGAAGCACCACGATCTAACCATCTGAGCTAACCAGCTAGCTTCATGCCCCCAGTGTACCTAATGAAGTGGTCAGAGAGTATAATTTACAAGAAGACATGCTGACATTGTTGGCTGTTCCTGAGCTTGAACCCATGAACCCCCTCAGTGTTGGCTCTGGCATCAGGCTCTAGTCATCAGAGCTAACTGGCTAGCTTCATGGGCCGTGGTGTACCTAATAAAGTGGCCAGTGAGTGTGATTCACTAATTGCAAATATTTAACCAAAGAAAAGAGAAGAGCAAACAAGTCTTTCACTGCAACTTTTTGACCAGCGTGTGGATTGAACCCTGTATTTAATAATCTGAGCTAACCCTTCAGCTATACACAAATAGCTGTATGTACTAAAGTGATCATTGAGTGTTAACTTACAAACTCACAGCTTTACATCATAAACTACACATGAGCAAATTTCCCTAATAAAGTGGGCAGCTACTACAATAGTTTTCCTTCCTCTGTTCCTTGTTTAGATGAGTAACTACATTTGAGCAATTTTGGGATATATTGTGGCGAGCTCAGACAAGGAGGAGACGGAGGTATCGTTTGGTCTTGCTTCCCGTGAGCTAGCCAGGGAGCACAGCTGTTTATTAACATTTGCAGAAGAACACTGCCGCTAGCTAACTGCTCAGCGCGGCAACAACAACACACAGGGTGTCCTCTGACACCGGAAGGACACACCGTCGCAGTGAGAGGGCGTCACCCGTCACAATGGCAACATAGACAAAACATAACTGTACAAACAGAACCCCGAACAGCCCTGACCCGCTACATAGCCCCCACCTAAGGGGTCAGTCGTCCCCGACGACCCCATTACCCCACACAAAATCCTGCAAATTGCGGTTGAAGCGCTCAACCAAGCCATTGCTTTGTGGGTGGAGCGGTGTGGTTCTCGTCTTCTCCACCCCCAGTCGCCGGCAGATCTCCCCGAAGACCTTCGATTCGAAGTTACGCCCCTGGTCACTGTGGAGCTCAGCCGGGACCCCAAAACGGGTGAAAATCTCCTCCACCAGCTTCTCGGCCGTCGTCGTTGCGACAGTCCATAGCCACCAACATATACCGGTTCCCTGACTCTTTGACGGGGAAAGGCCCTAGGACGTCCACTCCCACTCTTTCCATTGGGGCCCCCACCAGGTACTGCTGAAGGGGGGCAGTGGAGCGTTGAGTTGGGCCCTTCTGTGCCGTGCAGGTGTCACAGCAGTGCACATGAAGTTCCACATCCCGTCGACAGCCAGGCCAGTAGAACCGTCCCGTGAGGCGGCGGAGAGTTTTGGCGTTCCCATAGTGTCCTGCCCCCACCGAGCCGTGGACCAGCTCAAGCATCTGCGACCGCAGCGACCAAGGCACCAACAGCTGCAGGAGATCTCTGCACTGACCGGGGGCCCGCCATCTCCGGTGCAGGAGGCCGTCGTGGGTCTCCAGATTGTTGTGCTGGGAGTAGTAGGCCTTCACCTCGGGCTCCTGTCCCGACACCCCCGTCCAGGCGGGGCGTTGCGCCGCGTCTAGCCAGGCCCCCACCTAAACCAACGTCGCGTCGGCCTCCTGCTCCCGCTTCAGCTGCTGCGTTGTCAATGGGAGCCACCCCCCTCCGCCGGTTGTGGCCTGAGCAGTAGCCACCCCCAGCACCTCCTGGGCCCGCTCCTCCTGTCGCAGGCAGTAGCGGCACTCGACGGCTATGCAGGGCTATCTGGAGAGGGCATCAGCGTTGCCATGCTGTCGACCTGCCCGATGCTGGATCTCGAAGTCATAGCCCTGAAGGACCTCCAGCCAGCGGGCCACCTGCCCTTCTGGGTGTTTGAAGTTCAGGAGCCAAGTCAGAGATGCATGGTCAGTGCGCAGGAGGAACCCGCAGCCGTGCAGATATGGCTGGAAGTGCCGCACCGCTAGCACTACGGCGAGCAGCTCCCGCCGGGTCACGCAGAAGTTCCTCTCGGCTCGCCCCAAGGCACGACTGAAGTATGCCACCACCCGTTCTCCAGCCTCGTCCTGCTGGGAAAGGACCGCCCCGACTCCTACATTGCTAGCATCAGTGTCCACAATGAAAGGTTGCCGGGCGTCGGGGTAGGCCAGGACTGGGGCTCTGGTGAGGGCCTCCTTCAGCTGTGCAAAAGCCGCAGCACAGGCCTCCCCCCAGCCAAACAGCTGTCCCTTATCAGTGAGGCGGCGGAGGGGGCTGGCCATCGTCGCGAACCCCTTGATGAACCGACGATAGTAGGAGGCTAGGCCCAGGAAGCTCCGCAGTTCTTGGACATTTGAGGGAGTCGGCCAGTCCCGGACTGCAGCCACTTTTGCGGGGTCAGTGGCGACACCTCGAGCGCTGATCACATGGCCCAAGAACGTGGTCTCTCTCGCCAACAGCCGGCATGTCGCGGGGTTGAGCCGCAGCCCAGCTCGTCGGATGGCACTCAAGACCTCGCTCAGGTGAGACAGTGCCCTGTCGAAGTCGCCACCGTGCACCAACAGGTCATCCAGGTACACAACGCAGCGGCTACGAGGGATATCCACGAGCACCCTCTCCATCAGCCTCTCAAACGTCGCTGGCGCATTGCAGAGCCAAAATGGCATGACCCTGAACTGCCACAGCCCCTGTCCAATGGTGAATGCAGTCTTAGGCCTTGCGTCGGGGGCTAGCTCCACCTGCCAGTAACCGCTGCGTAGGTCGAGGGAGCTGAACCAATTGTAGCCGGTAACGTAATCTAGGGCCTCGTCGATCCGCGGCAGCGGGTACGAGTCCTTCTTGGTGACTGCATTGAGACGGCGAAAGTCCACGCAGAACCTCGGGCTGCCATCCTTCTTCCCCACCAGAACCACGGGTGCCACCCATGGGCTATTGGACGGCTCGATCACCCCAGCCGCAGCCATCACACGGATCTACTCTTCCGCTACCTGCCGTTTTGAGAGGGGCAGCCGGTGTGGGCGCAGACGGATGGGCTGAGCAGAGCCGGTGTCGATGGTGTGCTGGACCAGACTCGTCTGCCTACAGTCTTTGTCACTGGTGGCAAAGATGTCCACATTCTCGTCCAGGAGGCACCTCAACCGCTGGCGCTGGTCGACGTTGAGACCTACGCTGCTGCACTGCCAAAGGTCATCAACAGCCTCGATGGTCTCGGTCGAGGGAGGTTGAGGCTGAGGCGAGTGGAGATGACCCGGAGCCACCTGCATCCGAAATCTGCTGAGCGGCAGCTGCCTGACGCCTGTCTCGTCTGGTCCCCGCTCCCTGCTTTTGGCCCTGCTGGAGGGCAAAAGTCTCTGCGCCAAGAGTGATAGCCAGCTTTGCGGTGTCGACGCAGGCCCCCCAGTGGCTCAGCAGATCCAGGCCAATGATGCACTGGTCTTGAATGTCGGCGAGCCAGAAGTCGTGCACCAGCTCTAGATCCTTCACTAGGATCCGCAATGGTTTCTTCCCCCGCATAACGGTTTTCTCCCCCGTCACTGTCATCAGCTGGGTGTCTGTGGGCAACCAACACTTCACCAGTGGCCCGAATGTTTCAGGGAGCACGCCAGGTCGTATCAGGGAAATGGTAGACCCCGTGTCCACCAGGGCCTGGCATGGCAGGTCCTCAACACAGCAGCTCAGGTAGAGTCCCTTGAGGTGCCCAACTCGGCCCACCACTGTGCATCGTCCTTGGAGGGGGGGCAGGAAGCTGGAGCGGTGGTCCCCTCGCTACACTGCTCCCTCCTCATTTCCCTGAGGCTGCGTAGTTCCGGTCTTCGGGGCTGGTGCTGGGCAGTCACGCGCCACGTGGCCAGGCTCATCGCACCGGTAGCAGCGGTCGACGAGGATGCCTCCGGGGCACCGAGGGTTGCAGCTGGGACATCTCGGCAACCTCCCCCTCCCCGTCGCAGTCTGCGGCTCTGATTTGGGGGTAATTTGGGGGGGGGGCACCTCCTGGTTAGGTCGCGAGGTGAGCACCGGCTCGGCCCTTTCAACCTCAAGGAGCACCTCACGGAGGGTCTGAGGCATGGCCAGGCGGACATGTTGGCGTAGTCACTCTGGGAAAAGTCCTCGCAGAAAAGCATACAGGCT
>NW_005187784.1:15872-20436 GCF_000239375.1 Pundamilia nyererei | reverse complement strand
TTAGAGGAGTTAACCTGTGGAATAGTTATGACAGTGATTTAAAAAGGTGTAGTTCATTTTCCTTGTTTAAAAATAGAGTATTAGAAAAATATATAAATCAAGAATGAAAAGAGCGAAAAAAAAAGTTTTTAAAACACATTTAATATCTCTTGACCTTTTGAAGGGGTCTGGATCCCTAGTTTGGTTCCACTGAGTGTTGACAAACTTCTGTTCAGGTTTGTAGCCACCAGTTTTTGAACACCTGTTTTTTAAGCCTTAAGTTTTGACACTAGACATGGATCTGACTTTGAAAGCATATGGTTACTGATTGATGAGTTGTAATTGATAAGCCAGACCACAAGATATTTACTGAGAGCTTAATAATGTATGGTTTGTTATCTCACAGTGCATAACCTTGGAGGATTACAACCACGACTACAAACACTTCAAGCTGGCAAAGTTGGCTAGTGGCAGGATTGCAAGGATACCAGAGGCACTAAAAGGAACGTTTACAAGGTGGGACTAAGACCTGCTGTGATGTATGGTTTGGAGACAGTGGCACTGCCAGGAAGCAGAGCTGAGGATGTAAGATTCCCATCAGAAGGGACAAGAATGACAGACATGAACCAGTCCCTAGGGCTGCGAGAGTGGGGCCTTATCCACTTGACCTTAAATTAGTATCGTGATTCTCAGTCCCTCCAAGTTTGCTCCAAAACGCAGGGTTGGTTGGAGGAAGGGTTGAAGCAATCATTAAAGACCTCACGGGATCGTCATTTCAAAAAGCTCCCACAGAGAAATGTGCTGACACACTAGCAAAAAGATTTATTTGTCAGTTATGTCAAAATAATTTTACATTGTGGACACATACAGCCCACTTTTTACTTTAAGTGGGCCAGACCTGTGATTTTAAGGTTTTGTTCCTGATAACCAAAAAGAAATGAATGAGAGCAAATTACATTTTGTGAGCACCAGCCTTGCTTCTAGACTCACTATAATAGGGAGCTAATTAGTAGCCCTTTGACTTGTTCTCTTGGCAGGCGTGAATAATGACACGGATAAAGGCGTACCAGGTTACAGCTGTGCTTTTCCTGCTTCCATATGTCAGACTGTCGTAATAAAAAAGTCTATTGTGCAGGCTAAGTGCGAGACACGAGTCATATTTATAACCCTGACGTCCATATATCTACTCACTCGTAATTAAGCTCAACAAGATGTGAAACTAACTATAGAATCCATGTGTGAGGTCATTTGATTAATGCGCCCCATTAATTAACCCTGGCACAGTGTGAAGCAGATATGGAAAAAAAGAAAGGAAAAAATACTGCACTCCAATTTTTTGTCTTCACATCTGTGAAGCTTTAGTGGAAAATATCCCACAAGGCAACATGAAAAGAGTAGTTTTCTTCTCTGGAGTGTTTTTATTTTCTTCCTGGATTTGGTGGAACTTAAGTTGCATTGAGAATGTGCAAATTTGCAAACAAATCACAAAATCAGATGAAACGGATGAAGAGATTTTTACACAGAAAATGATTTCCCTCTATCAACACATGCATTATTTATAAGCTCTCAGATCCACACTCTCACTGACGGCCTTATCCGAACAGTAGCTTTACTCTGACTCGTGGATATTGTAAAAGTCGATTTGCACCGAAGTTATTTGTCTGGAGGATTTATGTGACACATAAGCAAACCGACTTTATACATGTGGCTTGAGTAAAACTTTAATGTTACATCAAAATAAAAGAGCACTTTAGGTTTGACAATTAGTGTATTTACATTAAAAAAAAATTTTTTAGTCATAAACATGAGTACCAGGTAAAAAACATCTTCCTGTTTTCCCTTTACAACACGTTGAGGACGTCTGCAGTCTGGTGCTCCAGCAGGGAGTAGCGGTTCTGCTCCTCAGCAACAACCTTAATGGATGCCCCTTGACTGGGTGAGCGGCTGGAGAAGCCGGGTGGAGTCATGCCGCTTGGGTTCCTCTGTTCCCGAGTTGCGTTGGGGAGAGCGGGACTGCGCCGCCGGCCGTCCAGACCCAGATGTGTGCTGATCTGAGACGAACGAAGGCTCCTCATTTGGCCTCTAGCACGCATCTCATAGAGCTCCACTGAGGTTTTCTTGTACCTGGAGGAAATACGGGGTGATTAATTTCACTACTAAACTCAAGCACGAGTGAAAACAGACCAGGTATGCGGGAGAAAGGAAAACATAAGCTTCATATCACATAAAGTTTATTGTGTTCATCTGGACGCTGAGATTTCAGACAGATAAAGGCTTTTAGTCTGAGCTGACTGCAGGTTTCCCCACTGTATCAACAGTATATTTACATAATTAATGATACTGGCACCACTGACTAACTAACAATGGGCTGTGAGGTCAGTGTGAGGTCAGTTTCATGATCATGATTACCCCAACTGGTTGCAGCAGATGGCCGCCCCTCCCTGAGCCTGGTTCTGCCGGAGGTTTCTTCCTGTTAAAAGGGAGTTTTTCCTTCCCACTGTCGCCAAAGTGCTTGCTCATAGGGGGTCATTTGATTATTGGGCTTTTCTCTGTATGTAATATTGTAGGGTCTACCTTAAAATATAAAGCGCCTTGAGGTGACTGTTGTGTGATTTGGCATTATATAAATAAAAACAAATTAAATCATTGAAATGCAGATTTTCCTTGTCTAGTATGGGGTGAACCTGTGACCTTGGCATTATTAGCACCACACTCTAACCATCTGAGCCAACCGGCTGGAATCCCTATGAGCCAACCGGCTGGAATCCCTATGAGCAAAAATGTCCTAAGAAAATGTCCCCCATGCCATTACACCACCACTCCCAAGATCAATTGTTGATATAAAGCAGGATGAATTCATTTATTCATACTGTTTTCGTCAGATTCTAAACTGAAATAGACTCATCCGACCACGGAATATGTTTCCAGATATCTATTGTCCAATTTTGGTGAGCCCCTGTGATCAGTGTTGCCAACTCCTCAGTAAGGAAAATTGCTATTGGTTGTCCTAAAAGTCGCTAGAAGTCGCTAAATGACGTCATCGCCTAATTTGCATAATTGGTCATGCTAATCTAATTGTAACCTACGTTGTTGGAGAGAGAAATAACATCGTGGAAGAGACATAAAGTGAGTAAAAAACGTCTTAAATGCATTTAGAGTTTATTTAGAACTAAAAATCAAATTTCTTTTAGCAATTATTGTTTTTTTTAATGACACAATTCCAACCCGGCTCCTTTACCCTTGGACCGGCAAAAGTGACCCGAAATAGGCACTCTGGTGGAGTTACTTTGTGTGTGTGTGTGTTTATAAGTAGCTTTAAACCTTGTGATCCACAAAACAGCATAAGAGTAAAAGAGTAAAAGAAGAACTGACTGCATTACAGCACCCGCTGCTTGTTGAGAGTAAAAGCGATACGCGCTTTCACGTCTTTTTTTTAGTAAGGGGTCTGAAAACTCGCTAAATATAGCGACAAAGTCACTAAGTTGGCAACACTGCCTGTGATGCACGATGTATCATCTTAATTTCCCTCACAGGGGTCATTCAGGCACCACCAACAGGTCTGATTTAAATTGTGGCTGCTTTGTCCTGCTGTTTCCTCCCTAATCTTTAATATAAGTGTAGATAATGTAAACGCAGAAGGACTCACATTTTCAGCAGTAAAGAAGACAGGACCACTGAAACTGATGAGGCGGCCATTGCAGCTGAGCCCATCCAGGGTTGGAGCACCAGGCCAACGGGCATGAACACACCTACGACCAACAGTTCACATTTGAGAAAGAGGCACCTCAATGTCATCCACAATGTGCCAGGATAAGAATAATTTCTGATTTCATTTTGGATTTTGGTTTCCCAAAATATCGAGCTTGCACGTTCACCTTGACTAGAGTCCGTTATTGGTTCAGGATTTTACTGTAGCTCTCACCTGCAGCAATTGGTATTCCAACAAGATTGTAGAAGAGAGCAAAGACAAAGTTGATCCTTATCCGACGCACCGTCTTCTTGGACAGCTCGATGCTGGCCACCACATCTAGCAGGTCATTCTGCAGAGCGCGAAAAGCTTCAAGTGAGACAGTTTAAACGAGCCAATGTATCTGCACACAGACTATCTGCCACCTACTCGGATCAAGACAATGTCAGCCGCCTCAATAGCCACATCGGTGCCTGTCCCGATTGCGATGCCGACGTCGGCACGGGCGAGGGCGGGGGAGTCGTTCACGCCATCTCCCACCATGGCCACCCTCAGGCCTCGTTTCTGCAGCTCCTGGACTTTTGCCACCTTGTGTGATGGCAGCACTTCTGCAAATACCTTTCTGATCCCCACCTGCAGCCAATCAAACGCTTTGATTACATGTTAAACATTCAGGTAGATTTTAAGAGTGTGCAAGCGTTACCTGTGCTGCTATGGCCTTAGCTGTGCGCCTGTTGTCTCCCGTCATCATCACCACCTCAATGCCCATAGTGTTCAGTGTATGCACTGCTAATGCTGACTCTGCTTTCACCGTGTCTGCGATGGCTAACATTGCACACAAAACACCTACACACACACACACACACACACACACACACACACACACACACACACACA
>NW_005187784.1:0-15852 GCF_000239375.1 Pundamilia nyererei | reverse complement strand
ACACACACACACACACACACACACACACACACACACACACACACACACAAACAGCATAAGATGAAGTTTAAATGTGGCACCAAAGCCACAAAGAAAACCTTGATTTCCCCTCACCATCTATAGCCACCAGTATGGCTGTCTGCCCTTTGGTTTCGTGGCTCGACATCGCAGCATCCACATCTGCTCCTATGTGGTGGCCATTCCTCCTCATCCACTCTCTGTTTCCAATCAGGACAGAATAAAACAGCCCTTCAGCTGGAAACAGAAGAATGTGATTAAAAACAATGACTGCTTACAGTTACACCTCACTAGCACCAGGTTGGACGCTCTTTGCCTTCAGAACTGCCGTGATTCTTCATGGCATAGATTCAACAAGTTTCTGAATGGTACTCTTTGTGGTCATCTGCTGCTTTTGAGATGGTCTTCTGCATACCTTGGTTGTAACGAGTGATTATTTGAGTTACTGTTGCCTTTGTCTAACTAAGTGAATAATTTCCCCTTTTCAGACCATTCTCTGTAAACCTTAAATATGGTGATGTGGGAAATATCTGAAAAACTCAGACCAAAAATCATGCCACGTTCAAAGTCACTTAATCACTTCCAAACTCTGATGTTCAATTTGAACTTCAGCAGGTCACTTGTTAACATCGCTGCCAACTGAACATGCATAGCTTGAAAAAACAAAACAAAAAAACTAGCCAGTGTCTGGGCTCTACAAAGAACTCTTCGTTGTGATTCTGTGGCCAGTATGGGGCTTGAACCCATGACCTTGGCGT
Source organism: Pundamilia nyererei (assembly GCF_000239375.1). Lineage (NCBI taxonomy): Eukaryota > Metazoa > Chordata > Actinopteri > Cichliformes > Cichlidae > Pundamilia > Pundamilia nyererei. The sequence goes on along the minus strand of NW_005187784.1, from coordinate 15,076 downwards.
TATTAGCACCACGCTCTGACAATCTGAGCTAACTGGCCTACACAGTGGTTTCCTGAGGGGTTTAACACTGTCTATTAATTTTAATTAATAGACAAATGCTTCACTACTATAAACTTCAATAGAATATTCTGGTATCTGTACTTGAGTAGTTTTTTTCTGACAACTTTACTCCCTACATTTAAAAATATATATCTGTACTTTATACTCCTTACGTTTTCAAAAGGGGTCCATGAATTTATACTCGGGGGTGAAACATTTCTTTAAGTGGCTGGTTATTACAAATTACCTAACAACTATACACTGTGTAAGATAAAGACAGTATAAACAGTATAGTGTCAGTGTAGAGGATGGACATTAGCCATGATAGCTGTGAAACATCTGCTGACATCTTGTTGAATTCAGTTATGTGCATCTGCAAAGAGCAGCAGGTCAGCTGATTACAGCCTGTACACTAAGAAAATCTACTGAAGCTCATATTAGAAATTATTGTGAGTTGTGATTCTATTCCCCACACTGAGCCACTACAACCAATTTCAGGTTTCCCCACCTGCTAAATCCCGGTGCAATCCTTGACTGTTCTCATTTTCCTGTTTATGTGTGGAGCCAAAGGCACCCTCTACAATGTAGGCAACAGAAAAAAGTTTTGTTTTTTTCATTCACTTTCACTGCAGGGGACCTACATAACAGATCACACTGAGTATATTCATTTAAATTTAAATTCAAATAATTTTTGAATTCTTGTGTACTAATGTTATTTTATTATTATATTAACACAGCACATGGTTCAGTTACCTCTGTACAAAAGTGGTTAATAGACTACTTTTTACTTTTAGTACATTTCAGAGCCTGTACTTTTATACTTTTACTTGAGTAATAAAGTTGCTTTAGTACTTCAACTTTTACTGGAGTATTTTTAACCCAGGTATTTGTACTTCTACTTAACTAAAAAAATCTGTACTTTTGCCACCTCTGCTTTGAATAAAGTTTACAGTTACAGTTTTTTTCTGACCTGCAGAGGTGGACTCTCCTGCAGGCAGCATGCTGCTTTCTTCAATAGTAGCCCCCGGCAGCAGGAATCGCTCCTCGCTCGGCTGCAGCAGCAGATGTTCCACGCTGGACACCCGGCAGCTGATCCCACAGCCGGGCACGGCCTGGAAGTCCTGGCAGCACCCGAGGACATCGGAGCCCAGCTCCTGTCAGAAAGTTGATAGAAAGTCAGTAAAGTTTTCTCCTGAACAAAAAGGCAGGCATAAATAGACCTCTCACCTGTTTGCAGTATTTGGCAACTGCTATGCCTAGCGGGTGCTCGCTGCTGGCCTCGGCGGTACCCACCACTGCCAGGATCTTCCTCAGGGGCATGCGGGCCACTTCCCACAACACCAGGACTCGAGTCACCCGCGGCACGCCGTTTGTAATAGTGCCAGTTTTATCAAACATCACCACACTGATCTGATTGAGACACATAGAGGTCAGTGTCAGGTTTAAAAGGGTTTCTAAGAGGTGCCTTATTACACTCTGAGCACTGCACTCTAAACATTCCTTCTCAAGATCACTTGATATTATTATTTATTCAATTTTTATAATGTATTTATTTACTTGTTTTTTTTATTTATAACATATTTGATCTCTGGTTGGAGGGGCCCATTTCTGCCTCAGGCCCCAACAGATGCTAGAATCGCCCCTGGCTGTAATCAAGCAGCAATGCCACATGGTGTCACCAGTTAATTAGAATAGAGGCCGACGCAAATATTAAAGTGAAATGTTACATTTCTGTGGTTGTTCCAGCTCTTTTCTCTTTCATTTATTCGCTCATTACAGACATATTTTATTTTCTTTCTACCCGCTTCAGTGTTTCGGCAGTTTTTTAAAAAAAGCATTAAATGAATCGTAAGGGTCTCGCCTTATGTGCCATCTCCAGCGGCTCGCCTCCTTTAATGAGGATGCCGTTCTGAGCGCCGACCCCCGTGCCAACCATGACCGCCGTCGGAGTTGCCAGCCCCAGAGAGCAGGGGCAGGCGATGGAGAGAACGGTGATGGACGCCTGGAAGGCGAAGCGGACGATGACCTCTGCCTTGGAGATGCTCTGGTTGTAACCCTTTGAGGAGGAGAGTGGTGTGATCAGGCTACAGCTGTTTTTATTCACACACAAGTCGTCTGCATGCACACTTACCGGGAAGTTCTCCTTCACAATGTCGAAGTTGACAAAGCCAATGGCCAGCCACACTATCAGTGTTAACAGGGACACGATAACAATGAAGGGCACGAAGTAGCCACTGAGTCTATCTGCAAACTGCTGGATGGGGGCCTGAGGAGGAGAAGGGAAAGCAAAATTAGGAGTGTCCTGTACATTAAGAACAGTGAGTGACCTTTAAAGGCAACAAGTGGCCAGTATGGGGGTTGAACTCATGACCTTGACGTTATCAGCAACACAGTCTAATCAGCTGAGCTAATTGGGCAACTGGAAGACAAAGCAAAACGTCTAAATGTGGAAAAGTCTAAATGACAAAGGAATCCAAAATTTTTATCCTTACTTATTCACGCAGAACCAGGGGCAAAATACAACATAGTTTAGTGTTAACAGTCTCTTTTTGTGAACAGTCTCTTTTGAGTGTACAGTGTCTGCACACCTCGGTAGCAGTAAGCACTGCCTTTATCATAACTACACTGTAAAAACTCAGCAACAAGAACTTTTCAGCCATGCGGGACTTCCAGCCCTCCAAGAGCAGGTTCTTTATGGAACTTTATGCATTTGCCATGCTGTCCACATGACAGCCAATCGTATTACAGTAAATTTATCACTGTTAGACAACCATACGAACTGAAACGTGACCTTGGTTTCTTGGTTCATCTCTTGAGTTGGGAGCTTGCTTGAATGATTCATAGTAGAGTGTTAAGTGGCTTAACAAACAAAAATAATAAATTAAAAATTTCCTTTAAAAATGCTCAGGTACAAGGACTGGACTGAAAATGAGTCCAAAGAAACAGTTTAAAGAGCTTCAGAAAGCTGGAGAACTATTGTTCAAGAAAGTCTGTTGTAAGCTATTAAGGGACTGCTGCAAATATTCCATTTGTGTCATCCGATCATATAAAAACAGTCCAAAATGCGGCGGCCCGCCTCCTGACTGGTACCAGGAAATTTTGCCATATTACTCCTGTCCTAGCTAGCCTGCATTGGCTGCCCATAAAGTACCGTATTCAATTTAAAATATTACTCCTTACGTTCAAAACTATTAATGAATTAGCGCCAAGTTATCTTAGTGAACTTCTCAGGCCACATATTCCTGCCAGAACACTTAGATCTGCTACTCAACTACTTCTGACACAACCTAGATCTCGGCTGAAGTCTCGGGGTGACCGTGCGTTTGCTCTGGCTGCCCCGGTACTGTGGAATAACCTCCCTCTTGCTATCCACGCCTCTGATTCTATTGCACTGTTTAAATCACGACTAAAGACCCACTTATTCAATTTTGCCTTTCCTTCTAGTTAACATGTCACACTATGCACTTTTATGCTCATTTAATTCCTTGTTTGTTCTGTATCTGCTGCTTCTCCTATGTATCAGTGACAGTTATCTGCTTGCATACCTAGTACTTGCTTTGGTCCTCTTTCTATTTCTATTATCTTCCTTTTATTCTCTATGTTACTTGTTAAGCACCTTGGTATAAGCTTGGTTTTAAGTGTGCTTTATAAATAAAGTTTATTATCATTGTCATTATTATTAAACACATGTGAGTAACCTTATAGTTTAAAATTGTGATTTTTATAGCTTACCTTAGAGGTCTGTGCCTCTTCGACCAGTTTGACTATTTGTGACAGTGTTGTTTCAGTACCGACGTGAGTGGCCTCCACCAGAAGGGCACCGTGAGCGTTAATGGAGCCGGCAATCACCAAACTGCCCACCTTCTTACTAACGGGCATTGGCTCACCTGACAGAAAGAGAGGGAAAAAAATTGCAACAAGTGACTAAATGATGGTGTCACAGTCATTTTCTGCCTTTTGTGTAACTGTGGTTTGTTTCTGCTCCAGAGGTCCTTTCAGAGGCTCAACTGCTCAACTACTCTCTGTTGGATCACTGGCTTTCACCCCTTCTTCTTCACCCACCAATCACCTACCAGCTGTAATTAAGAACTGGCTTTCTCGAGCACTCTTGCTTGTTACAGCAGTCCAAAGTTGTGGCCTCAGACTCATGAAATTTTGATATTTCTGATTAATTTCCCTTTATCTTTTTATGTCAGTATTCTTAGTTCTTTTTTTTCTAGTTCTGGTTCCTAATAAATTGGTATAAAATCAGATTCTTTGATTTTCAATAGGTTGAATCTAAAAAATGCCAGATGATTCTTTTTATTGAAATGAATGTTTTTTTCAAACCTGCATGCAAAAAAAAATTTACCTACACAAACCAGACATCTCCGATTACATTTATAAGACTTTATAACTTAATTACACAAATGTAACCTCTGGGACTAAAGATCTGCAATGCATGCCACTTGTTCTCCCACACAGTGACGGAAAACTCACAGAAATTAATTCTAAATTTGGCTTAAGATGCCTGAAATCCACATTCAAAGCCAAGGATTCGCATCATTCACTCCCTCCTACCTGTAATCAAGGACTCATCTGCCATGGAGTTCCCTTCAATCACTTTCCCATCGACTGGGAACTTCCCTCCAGGAACAACCTTCACAATATCGCCCCTCTGAACGAGCTCCACCAGCACCTGCTCCTCACTGAGGCATAAAAATATTTTTACAGACACACACGTCATGTACCACAGAGGTGATGGTTTTATTTATTTATCTTACATGTCTCACCTGATGATGGATTTGTCAGATCCCAACGTGACCACAGTGGCATCGGTGGCTTGAAGTGACATTAATTTGGCCAAAGCCTCTGAGGTTTTACTCTAAGACAGTAGAAACAGCAGAGAATGTATCGTTACAGTCTTAAAACAAAGATGTACTGCACTAATGGTATGACCTCATACACTCTCCTGTCTACTAAGTATGAGCGTTTTGAATTGCTACAGTCACATGGTTGTATAGTTACCGCGGAAATGTGAGAATTTGTATGTATCTAGGTTATATCTGCATAAAGTAGTTTTGCAAGAAAATCTGTGTTCCCAGATTTTCACAAGTGTGCCGCTGAGATGGTGACAGAAGAAAGTTCATGCTCTCCTGCTGGTAAATATGCGTATAATGAATGGGCCTTCTCTCACTGGTGTTAAAACACCTGCTGCTAGTGTCCCACTACAAAGACAGTAAATTAATCTACAGCATTTCATTTCTGAGACGGTTCATATAACAATGTTTTAGTTTCTTTGTGTTTTTGTCCAAGCCAGAGTACAGAAGCTTATGATGAATCAGTTAGTAATAATTTCACATATGCAGATGTAAGTTCATGAGGAAAAAACAGCACAAGAGAAAACCTGGCAAAAATGTGGGGAAAAATGGGAAATTTAGCAGAAAAACATGAAGATTTATTTGTCAATTTATGATCTGTCACATTTGTAAGAACAAAATTTAAATGAATGACTATTTTTTTTTTTCAAAATATAAATAAATATCAAACTTTATGATAAAGATGTCAAATTTATAGAAGGGGAAACCTTTTAAAATCTGAGGGAAAAAACAATCGAAACAATTGTCAATTTTCACTGGCCGACTTTCGGGAAAAAAAAGAAAATCTATTAGTAAAACACCTGTAAAATTTGCCAAAGCTTTACAAAAATAAATAAATAAATACATTTAAAAGTAAAACACTGGCAAGAGTGAAAGTTAAAGTTAACAATCAGCAAATTTCCCATAAAAATAGCAAATTTGCGAGAAAATACTGTCAAGTTTATAAGGACAAAATTGTATAAGAAATAAACTGTTAACATTTAAAGGACAATTCTGTGCTGGGACTTTTAGATGTCTGAAACTTACGTAATGCAATGGTTGCAACAAAAATCTGTCAAAATTACTAGAAAAAAATATTAACATTGCAAAGAAAAACTAATTAGGAGAATGATACATTTGGCAAAATTTTCAAAACTTCTTTTGAAAAGAGCATCAAAATAGCAAGAAAAAAAGATTTATAACAAAAACATGGCAAATTTACTAGAAATTGCAAATTTCGAAGAAAAAACGAAAAATTCACAGGAAAGAATAGAAAATTTACAAGTAAAATACTTCATCATCAAATTGAATGCAGTCCTGTGATTGTGATGTAGCATCAGCTGATGTTCAGTTAATCATTGTCTAGCACAATAAAAACATCAGCCCTCTGAAGAGTCATTAAAATATGGCAATAAAAGCCTGGAGAAAAAACAAACATGCTGCCTAATGCAAACAGTGCAAGTTTGAATTAGGTCATATATAAGCAACTGCAGTGAGCTGATTCCAAGAATCAGCAGTGATTTGACAGTTTATAGTTTCCTAGAATTAGGCCTCATAAACCTGTTTTTATTTTTATTTTACCTTTGCGATGTGTTCCAGCCATCGTCCCAAAGCGATGAACACAAAGAGCATGGGTGGAGTGTCGAAAAAGGTCACAGGGCTCTGGCTTGCCTGCTCCGCCATGGCCACGATGAGGACCACGCAGGAATAGATGTAGGCAATGGAGGTGGCTAACACAATTAGCACATCCATGTTGGCAGTGCGATGTTTTAGAGAGCGGTAGGCCTGAATGTAAAAGTATCGACCTCCAAAGATCTGCATCAAGGAAGACACAAAGATCTATTGAGGGGAAGGGTTCATGCTCCACCGTGAGTCATACACTTTTACCATCCTTAGCAAAGAAAACGCACTCATGTGTGATTAAAGGTTTAGCTCAGATTGTGCTTCCTCACCTGGACAGGTGTGCAGAGCACAAAGAAAAGCAGGTTAAGGATGGAGAGGCCCGGAAGTACATTCTGCTCGGTGGGCATGGAGCCCCCGTGTTCTTGGTGTAGGTTGTCCATCACCATCATGTAGATCATGAGACCCATCACAGGCAAGCCAAAGACCAGGCTCAACAGAAATGTGTTCTTCCACCTGCAAAAAACAGGCAGACATGTCTATTGTGAAAAAAACATTCATCCTTTGCACTGATTTCTTGTACTGCTAGTCATTTTTATGGAAAAATTTAGCGGTAAGCTAATAATCTGACACCTTTTTTAGCTGCACATGTTCCCCTGGTGGCCAACCGGAGAAGGGCCGGTAATTTCCAATTGCCTGACAACTGTATACAGTCTAGTAGGGCTGGGTATCGTCACTGATTTCTAGAATCGATTCAATTCCAATTCACAAGGTCCCAAATCGATTCGATCCACGATTCGATTTAATTCGATTCGATTCAATTCAATTTGAATCTGGGAAATTTTGACAGTCAGAAATATTATAATTCAGATCAGTACATTTACATATTTTTGTATCTATAAAAAGGAAGCTGACACACGCAAGACTTTATCAAAGGTGTGAGCATCACAGCAGATGCCTTTGTGTCAAAGTAGCTGAAGATAAAACACAGAAAAACATGAAGGTGATTTTCCTGGCCTGGGATTTTATAAAAATATTCTGCAGTACATCAAAAGCGAAAGAAAACCATTAATCAACACATGATTGTAATCTGAAGTTACAGCGGTTTTATTAGAGACACGCATTTTGCATTTTGCATAATTTTAAAAAGTTTTAATTTGTTCAGTATTGAACGGCAGAAATTAGGTTTTCTTTTCGGAAGTATATAAAACGGGGAAAAAAAAACGTCGGCCGACAGCGCTGTAAACAACGGTAGACTTGTGCGTAACAAGCAAGCGAATAATGAAGAAAACAGATTTTTACTGTTCTTGAAGTACAGAGAGAGAGAGAGAGAGAGCTGTGCATCGTGGTCAAGGCAAAACAGTAAAAGTAAGAGTGAATACATGACGATGTTTATGTGAAGCATAGTTTGGATCTTCTTTTGCTGCTGGTTCGGTTAATATTGTTTGGAGAGACATCAAACTAACAGCTTTAGAATCAGCGCATAAAGGGCGTGAACACAAAGCGCGGACCCACCGACAGATCAGAATCAGCGAGCTGTCGGCTTTCAGCCCCGACCGTGAGAAAGGCGACATCTAACTGATTCTGATCTGCGGGTCGCGCTGTGTGTTTAAGTCTTTGTGCAGAATCCGTGTTCCTGCTCTCATTTACTGTCTTAGCTGTTTGGTGGTGGTTGAAATTGTGTGAGATTTCACCTGAGATTCTGGCATTTCGGGCAAAATAAATTTATATTAAAAAATCGATTCAGGATTTTAATGAATCGATTTTACGTTATCTAAGCCAGAATCGATTTTAATCAATAAATCGATTATAAAAACCCACCCCTACTGTCTAGTATAGTGACAGTGTAGGGGATGGAAAATCAGTCATGATAGCTGTGAAAAATCTGCTGACATCTTGTTGAATTCAGTGATCTAAATTCACAAAAAGCAGCAAGTCAGCTGAACGCAGCCTGTACACTAAGAAAATCTAGTTTTACCACCTCTGGTCTTGCACCTCTCATATATAGCTAAGAGCAGAAACAGTCCATCTGTATGACATTTAAGGAAAAGTGAAAGTTGGTACAAGTACTAATTAATAGAAATGTTAACTCTGACCTAAATCTAAAAAGCCTTTTCCAGTAGTGAAAGAAAGTGTATTGAGGGATTGTGGGTTTAAGCATGACCTGGGGTATCAATATATGGATCAAAACCACCATGTGCTGGTTATAACTCTCCACCTCTCAGGGTTTAATTGTTAGAAAATTGTTAATTGTTAAAAAGTTAGCATCCATTTAAAAATAAGAACTGTAAACCAGATACTTGCTGTCGAATTTCTTCTTTGTGATCGAGGTTGTTTTTGAAGCCCGCCTGCTCCAGCCTGGCCTCAAATCCAAGACCCTGAAATGAGGAGAAACTCCAAGGTGTGAAATTGCATGTGTAAAAAATTGTAGGTTTAAGATAGCTTTTAAAAGTCCTGTGATAAACACCTGGATGAGCTTGATAATATCCCGAGGTCCGAGCACCTCTGGGTCAAACTCAACCTGAGCTTTGTTGGTTGCCAGTGCGACCGAAGCCATGAGGATCCCTCTGGTTAAGTTGAGCTTGGACTCGATGTTGTGGACACATGATGCGCACGTCATGCCTGTTATCTGCATGTGAAATACATGTGATGTGGAATTTGCACAAAATTCTGCATTATATGGTGTCCCGCAGACTTACAGTGAGGTCCAGCTTTCCATGTGCTACTGCATTATCCTCAATCACTTTGGCACCAAAGCCCAAGTCTTTGATGAGCTCAGTCACTGCAGTAGCATCCAGGACATGTGAATCATACTTCACCTCCGCCTTACCGGCCATTAGCGACACCAACACTGAGAGGATTCCTGGTTAACAAACACAGTACACTTTATCAACAATCTTCATCTCAGTTCAAATGCCTCATCCCTGGAAGTCGCTCACCTCTGTGTTTGAGCAGGTTCCTCTCGATGTTGGACACACAGGAGGCACAGGTCATCCCCGTAACGCAGATGAAGCATTTCTGTGCCTTTATCTCAGGCGAACTTGCAGATGGTGCCTGTGAACCCGTCCCATTGCTGACTACAGGCCTGTTTGTCGACATGTCAGAAAGTCCAAAGCTTACAGGCTGGGACTTTTCATGACTCTGAACACTCGTTATAGGTTCTGAAAGGACAAAAAAATATGGAGGCGCCATATAAGTTTGTAGCTCTACAGATTTATGAGGCTCAACTTAGAATCTTCAATCACCATAGTCCAACTAGAAATTTTAAAAACTCATCCTATTCTCTTCCTGAAGGGAGGGAGGATATAATCTCTTTCATTTATTTTTTTGTCTGTTTGTTAGCAGTGTGGCAACCAGAGTTTTCGAATTTTGTGTGATGGTAGATAGCAATAACCAATAGATACCAATAACAGCTCAAGGTGATTTAATTTTCAAGAAAATCGGTCAAAGTCAAGATCATACCAGATGTGAAAGTTAGTAAAATCTTTATATCACCCATAATTTTTCAGATTTCACAGCAATATACTAGGCCCTGTGGGACATGAGTACCTAGGTTGGCTAAGTATTTAACATTGACATTTATTGTTTAAGGTCAAAGTTGACCTTGGAAAAAACACTTCAAGGAATAATATCAAGTAATATATCCTGTGAAAAGGCCTGGAGAGGCATCACAGTGACGCCATAAAGTTTTGCAAAATCACACATGCATGAATATATCTTAAAATGTCAAACTTTCACAGCTTATAGAAGACAAGGGTAAAGATATAAAACTTTAGTATGTAATGCTTCAAGGTCAACGGTCAGGTTCACACAAATTAGGAAAAAGCCTTATTTTCCATGGGTCATCTCCAAACTTTAAAGCAATAGGAACATGAGTTACTTGTTTGCTTGAACTCTTTAAAACATTGTATGCCTTCACAGTGAAACAAATGGATTAATGGATTGGATAACATGGTAGGAACTAACAACTCGGTCGTCAGAGAACATCTGCAGGTGGCATGATTCCCTGTTGTACTGGAAATATAAGGTGCACAAAGTAAACAGGAATGATTTTTGATTGTTTAATTCTCATATAGCTTCAAAGCACAGAATTGGAAACGAGCATGAATGGCATTTCTAAAGCAAGCTGGATTTATTTATTTTTTTACTTCAAGTCCACAATCTTCTCCCACACCTTCTGCTAAACAGATAATGCAGAAGAGAAAATAACCAAGCATTTGCTTAGTTTGAGAAATTTGGATAGACTTTTTTACAGCTCACTGGCATATGATATACAACCACATGATATATAACTTCTATCCCAATAAGAGGCCAATAGAGGCCAATAAAACCTGACACTGAGAGCTGAGCAAGATAAAGAGAAATTAAAGAATTTGTTCATAATCTGCCTGCATTAATCCCTCATCTTGGCAGGCTGTTTCTGCAATTAAAGCCCTGGTAAGGATAAGGGCTCTCTTAGTTTCACTGAGGAGTACAGTTGTCTGGTTCCCAGAGTAACCGTTGAGTTTCTGGTTTACTCTAAACAACATACCTCTTCTAAGAAACCCTTTAGATAGCATGTACACGATTTTACGGTTAATGGCAGACATTTCCTAAATGAAAGCAAACCCCTCCAAGGACATCAAACAATGAGTGCTTTTATACCTCGGGTGTAAAAACTAGTTCAAAGATACTTGAGTTCCCAACTCACTCCTTGCCTGACAGAAATAGCAGATGAAGAGATGAGGTGCCACTGAGGCATGAGAGTTGTTTTTCATGATCATCCCATTGGTCTGTGTATGCCTTTAATAAGTATTATTATTATTATTATTATTATTATTATTATTATTATTATTATTATTATTATTATTATTATTATTATTATTATATTGCATAAAATGTAGACTTTACTTTTTTACTTTTTACCTCTTGTTTCTGTCTTGCCCTGACACCTTAGATCAGTCAATACAGCAGTGGGCCATAACAAATTAAAAATTGGTCAGATGATCCAGCTGTGCTACTGTTCTTGCATCTTTGGTAAGAGGCACTGAGACCAGATGAGAGGATTTGGGGAAATGATGTACAAACTCAAAAATGGAAAGATAGGGATAGGGAAAAAATGCACCAACCTGTGCCAAATTCTACCCAAAATAAATTAAAATGCACAACTTCTTGTCCAAGCCTGATCAGCTGGAGTCAAGCTAACACCTGCTACCATGTGAACTAATGGGTAAGGTATCTAGTTCCTGAGTGTTTGTGTCCCTTTATGTTGGAGAAGTTCTGGGATCTTTAGGTTGTGATCTGGACCAAGTGCTGCGGAGCTCAAGTAAGATGTTAAAGAAAAACAGGATGGCAAAAACAAATGCTAACTGTTCCCTGGATGTTCAGTCAGTTGTCACCCTCACTATTTATTAAGATTTGACACACTGAAAAAGAAAACTGAAATAATCCTAAAATAATATGTATTTTTAAAAGCTTCATTAAGCAAACATTTATTTTTGTTACCTACCTTTAAGTGAGGCGTCAAAGCCCATGTCCTCAATAGCTGCCCTGAGCTGCTCTGGCTCTGTCAAATAGGGATCAAAGGTTATTGTTCCCTTTTCCGCCTCCAGGGACACCGCTATGAACTGCACTCCAGTCATCTGAGAGATCCTCCCTTCTATTGTCTGCACACAAGAGCTGCAAGTCATCCCTCCAATCAAAATGGTTACAGTCTGGGTGGAGGCATCCACCTCCTTTTTCTGCCAGAAACTTAAATCTTCTACTGATGGGTCCTCTGATAACAAAGCAGTATCAAAGCCCATGTCCTCAATTTTGTCTCTCAGCTCTTCATGTGTGACTAGAAGAGGCTGAAAAACAATCAGCGCTGCTTTGTCCTGAAGAGACACCTGAATATGTGAAACCCCCTGCAGCTCCCCGATCTGTCCCTGAATGGACCGCACACAGGACTGGCAGTGCATACCATCCACCCTGATCTGCACCACAGACTCCACGCTGTATCCCAAGGTCTGTAGTTCCAGGGCGATCTCTTTGGTTGGAATAACTGAAGCATCGTAGTCCACCTTGGCCAAACTGTTGGGTACAGACCATGTGACAGCAATTATTCCATTCAGGCTGCAGATTCTGGTTTGGATGATGTGGACCTCATGCTCAGAGGTGATCCGCTGAAGTTTAAAAGCTGCTCTTGAGGCAGCTTTAGGTGGAGGACAGAGCTCAGTCTGGCTCCCATACTCGTAGGCCAGGTTTTCAAAGCCTTGTTTCTCAATGTCATGGTCATTCTCCTGGAAGGACAACAGAAGAGCATATCAATTCAGCATTTTTTTTATTTTTGGAAATGTAGGGACAATAATTATTACAATTTATCTTAAAATTACAATATCTTAGGTCATATTTTAAGAATAAAGGCCGTCTTTACAGAATGCTATTATTAAGATATGTAGTAAGACAGAAGGATAAGATCCAGAAACCGTAGTATAAGGTAATTCTATCAGGCTTCTGCTATTTGACGTCTGTGAGCATCAGAACTGGAACATCACAGCAACTCTGACCTAAATTATTCAGATGACACAAAGCTCTACATATAAGCGTCACCACACATTTAAAAGCCCCTAAAAAGTGCTTTGCACATATCAGTTATGTATATATATATATATATATATATATATACTATCCATGGACCACTTCTACTTTTAATGCTACTGCAAATAACCACAAACCCACAATCCCTGGCTTACTTTGTCCATTAGATCACTGGGGACACACATTAAGCCACATTGCTGGGCATTGTTCAGTACACAGCTTATACATTGCAGAATGTGGGGAAATACCAACTGCTTTCCAACTGTCATGAGATTCTTGTTGGAACTTGTCTTGTTGTTCTTTCTCGGGATATAGATTTTCTCAGATAAAGTGAACTCATCAAGTATTTAATAAGTATTAACTACATTATATTAAGCTGCATTTTGCATTTGGTTTGTTGACATGCCACATTTATGTTGAATTCCTTGGTGCTTCATGTTGCATATTCATGTTGCTGTTGTGACTGTATTAGTGGCTCAAGAACAAAGACTTCACAAGACCTCAAATACAATTGTAAGTATGACAACCCTGTTTCTGCTAGTCTTTTAAGTCCTCAGCTGAGAAACAACATGAATTTTTACTTAGCTTTACAGTTCCTAAAGCCAGCCACTGTTTAATCCTATGAAAAGCCCCTGTCTGACCCCAGTAAGCTAACAGAAATCATTTACAGGGTAAGACCCTAAAAGCAAAGTTTTTTTTATATGAGTTTGACTAAAAGCCTTGGACCCTGACCTGGTGTATTTTGTACTTTTTTAACTACAATCTTAACATTGTAGTGAAAACCAACAACCACAGAATTAATTTGTAGTCCTATTGTTAGTCACGTTGTGCATTCAGATTGTGGCCATGTCAGAAAAGAGTCAACAACTTTCCAAAAGCAAATATGTGAGTCAATGTTTAATCCTGGGTGAATTGGCTTCTTCTTTACACAGAAAACTGCTTTAAAATACACGTTTTTGGTACCTCTCAAGTGCAATCTAAGACATTTATGGATTGAAAAATGAGATGCTAGATAGATGGCTCAAACACTACTGGACACTTTAAATCCACTATAAGGCTGTCATGTCAGGAGACCACATGATTGGCCCTTCACCTAAGCCTCCCAGCATGACTCTGCTTAAAGACATCTCATTGAACTGAGGGGAAAAGCCAACCCTTATAAAAAAGAAAATTAAGCAGAGTTGCACTTGCATTAACATCATTTTATCCATTTCATCACAAACACAATGCACAACAATTTCTATTACAACACAACAGATGTCTCTGATTTAGAGAATAATCAGTGGGAATCTGTGCATTGAGTTCAACTTCTATTTTGTGTTAAAGCAAAAGCAAACACTGCAATGTTGACTCATGATCAAAGTGCAGCAGCACTGAAATAAATCACACAGGAGAAATTTTACAAATTTCACACCATCTTTTACATTTCCAGTGTTCTCATACCAGTCCATTACTGTATACATGCTGCAAAAAATATACAAGTGCATTTGTATCACAGTCTACTTAAGCTCAATGCAAAGCTCACTGCCTGGTAAATATAGAGAATTTAACTGACTAAACTGACATGTTGTCATCCTTTTCACATGCTACATAACTACTCTTTGTAAATAGACCTACATACTAACTGCATCATACGGAAGACTATTTGAACGTTGACACTGAGGATTGGAAAATGTTATTCCCATGTTAACCTTGATTCTGTGATATTTAAATGAGAAGTTAATAAACAATAATCAGATGTAAGTACATTCAAGCAGAAATAAGAACCTCCAAGTACCTGTTAAACTGTGTTATTTGTCAAATGACAATTTTTTAAAAATCTTTAATCAAAAATAAATAAATAGGTGATTCTACCCTTTGGAAAAAGGCAAGCTTTTTACCCTTATTTAAGTGAATAAGCTTAAATAAACTAACATTCCAAAATGGACAATCTGCTGCCTACCTGCATCATGAGCACCTGCGTCACGCCGTACCTGCATGTTATGTAAATATGTTCTTTCAGGTGTCATGGTCTTATACCA
>NW_005187783.1:396453-405284 GCF_000239375.1 Pundamilia nyererei | reverse complement strand
ATAGAGAGAGAGAGAGAGAGAGAGAGAGAGAGAGAGAGAGATTTAAACTAGACTGTTTAAATGGCTTTTAATGAACCATAAAAACAAACAGAATTAAAATTTTATTACTATGGAACTTTTCATATGTACCTAAAAAGGGTCTCACATTGTGACACGGGACATTAAAGCTGATGGTGCTGGTAAACAAGACATTTGAAGTGAAATTTGCAACCTGCTATACAACAGGCACACTTCAAGACGTATATATAACTTTTCAGGGTCATGACCAGAGATGGACAGTAACGCGTTACAAGTAACAGATTGAAGGATTTCAATCTCTTACAACAGGACTTAGTGCCGCTGAATCTTTAATCTTTGAAAAAATGTTTTATTATTTTTTGCTGTGTTTTACTTGCATCTATTTGAAAGAGTGAGTGTAAACACAATTTTGTTTTCTATTTTATGTGCTGCCATATACAGAAAGTAGGTTTAAATGTTAAACAAATTTCTTCCAGTTAGAGAATTATGCAAATATTTAAATTTTTGCTTGAAATTGAAAAAATTGAAATTCAAACTTAAGTAAAGTGTGTATTCTCTTTTATTAATATTATTTTATTATTATATTAATATAGCTAGTTTTGCACAAAAAAAGCTGGCAGAAACATCCTCCAAAGAGCTACTTTTCACTTACTTACCTTGAGTACATTTCAGAGCCTTTTCACTTTCATTCGGTGAAGAAGTTGAATCAGTACTTCGACTTTTTTGCATTTGTCAGGAGAAGGGAAAAAAAATTCTATAAGCAAGAAGCTTACATCATTCACTGTGCTTTTCATAGCTTGTTGTTTGTTCATATTTAATTTTATTTCTTTGCGAGACATTGATTTAACTGGCAGCTAACATACCCACCAGAAGTGGGCTGTTCTTTAACTGGCTCATGTCCTTACACCCTCACTTCAGTGTATGAAGCCTTAAAACAAAAATTTTGTGATTTATCACTTTGCAATCAGGTTCAAAATCTTTAAACTTTGGAGTGAAATAGTTGGGGTGAAATGTTTGTTACTGGAAACTGATTTTCCAAGGTTTTTCAAATACTTTTAATAAAAATTAAAAGTGAACAGTAGTCCTTGATATTTTGTCTTCCCATCACACAGGTAAATGAGAAGAACAAATAATGGTATTAGCCACTAGCAGTGATTACTTTTTTTTTTCTCATCTAATCACTGCTGCTGAAGTGTGCACTTTGATGACAATTTATAGCAGAGTTTATGCAATACCATTACAGAAATTTTAGTTTGCAATTATATCATAGTATTATTTTCTGAATTGCATTGATTTATAATTACAATTGACAGAGACCCACAGAGCCCTTGTGGCAGAAGTACAATTATTGTATCTACAAGTGCCTCTAATCACTGGTTTTTGAGAGCAAAGCTACAGATCTGTCACTCGTGCTGCCAACCGCTTCTAACAGCCTTCTATCTATTTCTCCTGAGACTGAGACTTTGCAGTCAGCTGAAAGATCCCTTGAGCATTCCAGAAGAACACAGCTGTTACACCAATTGCAAAAGAGAAAAAAAATGCCTGAAGCTGCCGAAGTGAGTCACTCTTTGAATTCAGCACCTCATCTCATTTCTTTGTACTATGTTTTGCCCTGCTCTATTTTGGGTTTGGGGTCTTAATTAGGCTCAAGAGGTACCAAAAGGTACAGGAGTTGTAATACATGTTGAATTTTTTTTTTTTTATGTATTTATTTATTACATTGCAGGGTTTCCAAACTGCAACCAGGGAGAGTAAGAACAAAAAAAAATGATAGAGAAATATCATATTTGAAATTTCTTCTGGATGTCTCTGAAGTTCCCCAAAAAATCATGAACTTGTTTCTCTTTTACATTTTGGTATGAGGTTAGAAATAACTTCTGTCAACATAAAAGTGAAATGCAAAACTTTCAAGTCATCTATGTGTCACAAACTTTAGTTGAGAAATTGTCAAAGAAAGTCTTAAAAAGTTCAATCTGACAACCAAAATTAAGTTAGACAAATCAAAATGTGCAAGATTCAACATGCAGCACAGTTTTTGCTTATTTAAAATATTGCATGGCACATCATTTTTACTGCATGTGTGATCACAGTGTCACATTTATTATTAATGTAGGACTGAATATCACCAGATGGATGCTTTGAAATCAGGGGTGATTCTAGGATCAGAGCTTTGGGGGTGCTGAGCACACAGAGAGCTGCCCAGCCAGGCAAGATAAGCTTTACTCATCACGATGAGACTTCTTCCCTGTCTCTGTCAGTCCCTGCATTCCTAAACGTCTCCAGTTGTCCCGAGTTCTTTCTGACTGTCTCCTTGGTACATGTAAACCCCTGTTCCTCCCTGTCCTCATTGTCTGTTGTCTTTGTCTCCATTATCAGTCATCTTAATTTTACCATCTCTGTGCAAGTCTGCAAATTTCTTTATTAAATAATAAGACTCTTAAATTCATCAAGTCTCTCTGTGCCTGGGTCCTCGTCACAAAACATGACATCACTGTTTTGTACATTTTAACACAATTTAATCCCCACATTTGTGAAAGAAAAGCAAAACATTTTTGAAAAGTCTGTAACAAAACCATCAAATCTGATAAAGGTTATTTAAATGCTGCAAAAGAAGAATGGATTGGAATAAAAATTAAAAAAAATTTCCTAACCTTAATTGCTGGGGGAGAATAATGAATGATGCTCATAGTGAGTAAAAAGTAAACTGAGTGCATTTTTTGGAAAGAGATTCACTTTTCATGTGTATGTATAATAAAATACAGATACATAAAAAATATACTCCAAAAACAGAAGAGTCCTTGAAATGTAGAAATGTACAAAATATTAATAAAAAAATTGTAAAAATGGAGGGGAATTTGCCTATGGTACAATGTATACAATGTATGAAAAAATCTTTACTGCATATACTAATTGTACTAATTTACTAATACTAATTTTGTGTTGCAAGATTTATGAGTTTCATGCTTTCATAGTGGTACTTGGGAGAGCTCGACATTTTCTCAGGTGGTACACACTATAAAATGTTTGAGAAACACTGATAAGCTGCTGTACAGAATCTTTGAAACAAGCTAGCTTAAAACATTTTTAGAATATAAACAGAGCACTCTGCTTCTCTTTACAGCTCCTCACTCCACCAAGGCACTGTTTGGCATTTTCTGATAGTGTGCAAATGTAGTGCATGTACTGCAGCAGACATACAGACAACTAGATGGTCCAAAAGTTGGCCTACCTATTACTGGCTGAGGTTTAAGTAGAGTTGTGGCTCAACCACATTAAAATAGTTATATCATAAATTTTAATCTCCCCAATCAATGATAATGTTATGTTGGAATGTTGTTAAAGGGGTTCAAAAAATGTTTCAACCCAGTTTGTTTTGCAGATTCTGTATAGCAGCTTTAATATAGGGAGAATACAACTTCCAGATTGTGTGAGTAAAATTAGTTTTTTTTTCTTTGTCAGTTTAACAGTTTCTGTTTTGCCTGTCACTCTTCCCTGTCTGTTTTCTTACATGGTTCTTCCTGACCTTGTACTTTCTCCTCACGTTCCCCTCTTTCCCCCCTCCCTCTTTGGACTCAATCAATTTAGACACAATCATACATAAATAGATTGTATTCAATTAGATGAAAAAATTACATTAATATAAAAAAAATACTATTAAGATCACTAATGAAAAAGTACTCTCTCAGTGTACTTTCAACCAAAAGGAAAATAACCAAACCGCATGTACATCTAATAAAAGATATAAATATTGAAACAGTGATCCGACATTATTCTTGACTGACGGATATCTATACTTTCCATTAGAATATTACGTCTCAACAAAGTACTGTATGGTTTTTATATTTTTAGTAGTGTGTCACACAAACAGAAAATATTGTCAAAAAAGTAAGAAATCTTTGTGGGTGCTTTGATTCATTTTGGGGGGCTTCAGCACCCCCCAAAATGGGCTAAACACGCCCCTGTCCATCTACAACTTTATTCACATGCAACACTTAAAACCATTTTATGTCTCTGCATACAGTTTTTGATCTACCACCCTTTTAAACCATTGCCATTTATTTAAAGTTACTTTTCTTATTATTGTTTATTTTGTGACTCTATTTGCTAAAAATACTCTGGTCAGTGCAAAATGCCTACATGCACATACTGATAAATCCTAATATACAAAGCAAGCATAAAGCAAGTGCTGATTGACTCCCAGTCTGAGTGAAAAAGATAAAAAAGAATTCCTTTGAGGTACCAATATGGGAATACCCTATATCTTACTGGCAGGTGTGAAAAAACCCACTTCCTTCCACCAACAATTTTCTTTTGGAGACTCACTATGATGATACATGTCGGATACAAATGCTGAGAGTAGTTGTATTACATAGAGTAGAATACTGATAGGTGAAAGGTAGATCAGAATAAATACCTTTACAGCTAAATGCATGTACATCTGCATAAATCTGAGCATTTCCAAAATAATCCTTAAATCAAGGCTATCCTCCCATCTGTATGATTTCTTTAACATTTTAGATGCACGGTTATATACAGAGGTTAAAATAGGCTCGAAAGGCATTTTGGTGCCTTCAGAAAATGAGCAATTAAATACGATAGGTAGATTAATATACAATACTGTTGAGTGCCTGTCAGGAGTGAGGATAAATGGAGTAACATTTGAGTGGGAGGTAATTTCAAATGCAAATTTTCGTACAACTTAAAAAAACCCCATCAAATTCAGCCTTTTCTGGGTAGTTTGGCATTGTATCTTGCTAGCCAATTTACAGTTATTGTATTTTCCAGGCAACATAAGAAATAAGTAAATATGACGCGCTTAGAGATGTCAAACAAAAAAATATTTTCAAAGATAAGGACTGCTCAGAAATCTACATTTGATATATCAGATATCACATAATATATCAGATGATACATGGAGCATTACATTTCTATACAAATTTTTGTAAGGCTAAAATAAAGCACCAAGCTGCTCTATTTCAGTGTATTTTGACTCATCACCAGCAGAAAACTGTAGACACAACTGTAGGTCGCAGTTGCACAACTACCTTTAGCAGAAAAGTAGTTTAGCAGAAACCAGAAAATAGAGGAGTTACTTCAAAAAAACAACCATCGACTCATCATACTTTATATTGTAAGGTAGACCTTAGAATAATACATACAGAGAAAAATCCAACAACTATATGACCCCTATGAGCAAGCACCTTGGCGACAGTGGGAAGGTAAAACTCCCTTTTAACAGGAAGAATCCTCTGGCAGAACCAAGCTGAGGGAGGGATGGCCATCTGCCGTGACCGGCTGGGGTGAGAGAGACTGACCCATATGATCACTGCTATCTCATCACATATTGATGTTTAGCCAGGAACTCTTGACAGCACATATTGACATGCTAGTCAAAGTCCTTTCTGGGGCTGTGTTTTAATTAAATTATTTATTTATTTATTGGGCACAAAAGAGTGTTAAAAGCAAAAGTGTGTGAAAGTTATTACTATTCATATAAGACATGAATTAAAATAAAATTGAGCAACATAAAAGCAAGTAGATTCACAGGTACAGGGAAACAAAAGATGACCCTTATATTAAGGATGTTTAAAAAGCTCAGAAAAATCCACAATAAAAGGCTATAGAAAAAAACAGGCAACTCGCAAAGAGAAAGAGACGATCTGACAAAGAACACAAGAGAGACAAGGCTTAGATGCCGGGGATTAGGAATAGGGCTGAGGTAGACTACATGGTGGAAACGAGAAAATTTTGTCCTCCAAATTATACCTGTTGCCTGAAAGTCATTAAGACACAATCTTGACACAAAAAATTGTGGACGGATACATGTGGGAGAAAATCACCAGACACACCGACAATACTGTTTCTAACTCCTCAGTGGATAAAGCAGAATCTGATGGGTCTGTATTGGTCAGATTGTGCTCTTAAGGGCTGGCAAGAAAGACCCACAACTGAAACAGAAAAGAGTCTACGTTGAGACACAAAAGTGTCTCAGTTGTGGGAAAAACAAGCAAACAGAAAACAAGCACACACACAACCCAGGAGACCCCCACACACACACACACACACACACACACACACACACACACACACCCCCCCCCCCACACACACACACACACAACTCATAGCAGAAAATGAATGAACACAAAACAGAATCTGAAAACTCAGAATGTGGAAATGATCATAGAAACAAAGTAGAAGTCAGCCTGCACTAACTAAAGCACTAGAATAATGTTAAAAACCAAACTAAGAACTGTCAATAACAAATAGATACCACCCCCGTATCTATTGGGCGCCCCCCAATGTGCATGTGTATAAAAAAGTCTCCGTATACATGAGATGTTATACAGAGATGTTCCGATCAATCATCACGATTTCATGTACACGTACATTACATGTATAGTACATGTTCCTAATTCAACCTCTAGGACCTAAAACTGATGTTCTGTAGCTTAGCCCTATCTATGTTTTGGAACATGTTGTAGGTTAGCTTTAATTTTTCGACACCTCAGCCCCATCAAAAAATTGAGACTGACAGTAAAGGGTAATGAACTGACCTTGAGTAACATAACAGATTAAATAACAGGGTGTTTGCATCAAGTCACTTGAGTACCCTAACACCTACGATTTGGGGAAATCTCTGGAAAACATTGCTGGTAATGATCAAATGAATGAAGTGACAGATTCTGACTAAATATACTTCTTCACTGGCTAAAGGCAGCATCCTATCAAAATGCCTCAGAACAATAATAGTAAAATAGTAATATAGTAATATATAATAATATACCATATAATAATAATATAATTTTGGACTACTGTCCTTTTGTTTGTAGATAAATTTAGTAGTTCTTGCAATGTGGGATCTTATATCATAGCGTGACAGTGTAACACTTAGTTGACATTTGTTCATCCAATTCCAGCTGCCAACCATTTTCTTCCAATACACCTACAGTATATGTATACACCTACAGTATACACCTAAATGCACTCTTCATAAAGAAGAAAGAAGAGCTAAGATGGAAAGAGAATGTTTCTTTTCTGCTATTAAGGCACACAGGATAAAAGAACATTTTCCCTCCATTTCACCCTCCTCAACTCTCCCACTCATTCCACATTATGCTCAGAGCAGGGACGCGGGATGACTCTGAGATTGGCCATGGATTTAAGTGCAGAATACAGATAAGCTGCAGGGAGAACTGGTGCCCAGACTCTTTAGCATACCTAATTGACCTCTAGCTTGAAGAACAAAAACAAAACCCCCCCCCCAACAAACCTTGTGCTGTGACTAACTCTACCACTTGCCCCTTGGGACCTGCATTCGGCCCAAATTTTTCTGACTCAGTGCTCAGCCATTTTTGGTGAGAACTAAACCATCAGTATTGCTGTCTGTTATATGTAATATGATATGATTATCACGTCAGAGCAGGAGGGGGCCACCCCCAAACTGTTCCCACAAAGTTGAACGCATGAAATTGTCCAAAATATTTATGGCATCGTAAAGCATTACAGGGAACTGAAACCATTACAGAATAATAAAAAAGGAAATAAAGGGCCCAACTCCTGAAAAAAAAATCCCACACCATAACCCCGCTGCCATTACAGCTTAGACTGAGGCCAAGTTATGTCCAATATTCCAGTACAATTGAATAATAATAATAATAATCATATCACTTGCAAGTTCACATAGTTTACATAGTTCCAGTTTTATTTATTGGTAAGTCATATTCATTTGGCAAGTAGACATCTTGAAACCAAAAGTGTGGGTGACAGGAGCTGTTTGCTTGTTGTTAACTGGTTGCTCTGTTCTCCACAGCAGCAAGTAACATATTTGTTCATTGTGAATACCACTGTGTACACTGAAAACTCACTCTACATGGGAAGACTGAAATACATACACACAGAGGATAATGAGGGGATAGGCCACAGGTGGGAACGAGTACGACACTAAGGACAAACTAAAGAGACAGGGGAAGCAAAAGTGAACATAACGCACATATTACAGGGGACTATGAAAATAAAAAAGGAAAAAACTAACACTGAGCTCAGGATCCATGGACTTGACAGAAAGGAACAGTGCAGAAAGGTAAACAAACACAGGGATGAGACTGAGCCAGACACAGAAACACAAAGGAAGCAGGAAACACCAGGGATTAGTGAACCAGGCTGAAACCAACAAGACAGTATGAAACCACAACACAAAAAACTCCTGTGTTTAGTCTCTGTATGATTCCAAAGGAACTCTAGAGTAGTTTGTTTAATGGTGTGAATCTGAACCACCTACCAGTTACATTACAAGTTTGAGTTAAAAAAAAAACATAGCCATGTGGGAAGATAATATAGATGTGCAAATGTGAAATGACTGTAAATTCTCTTTGTTCCACAATAGCCCAGGACGAAGCACCATCTTCCTGTATTTTCTTTGATGGAAAGAAAGCAGACTGAACATTCTGTTGTGGTTTGTAATACCGCATTTTGGTTCACTTGGAGTTCACTTGGATTGGTCTCCGTGTGAAAACAAACAAAATCGTGGGAGAAATCAACAAGTTTATATTTTCATCAACTGATTCATACCACATTGAACTATAGGTGTAAAAAACTGTTATAAATGGGGAACTGAAACTAGTACAGAATAATGAAACAGAAAGATTAACTAGAAAAATTTGCATTTCCTGCGAAAATGCAGTGTGGATGCTTAAAGCTGAAGCTGTATGCAAAAAGTAGCTGAAAAAGCTGAAAAGTTGCAGAAATTGTAAAAACTTTGCAGAAGCAAAAGAAGTTTGCTAAAATGGAATAACTTAGCAGAACTGCAATATCTT
>NW_005187783.1:375489-376482 GCF_000239375.1 Pundamilia nyererei | reverse complement strand
TCAGTCAAGGTTGGCAACCAGCGATCATCCACCCTGTCGCTCAACACTGGCTCACCACAGGGATGTGTGCTGAGTCCACTATTATACACCATCTACACCAGTGATTGCACCCCTACGCACCCCCGCAACATCATCAAATTTGCAGACGACACCACTTTGATGGGGCTCATCACCAACGTTGATGACACTGCCTACAGGGATGAGGTCCAGCGACTGTCAGAATTGTGTAACTACAATAACCTCACCCTAAACCCCAAGAAAACCAAGGAAGTGGTCGTGGACTTCTGCAAAACAAGAACTGATCCCCCTCCCCTATCCATAAAAGGTGACTATGTGGAGAGGGTGTCCTCCTTTAAGTTCCTCGGCACGTGGAGAGAGTGAGCAGCTTACAGTTCCTTGGTGTACATCTGGCTAAGGATCTTACGTGGTCAGGACACATAAACAAAACAGTGCAGAAGGTGCAGCAGCGCCTCTTCTTTCTCAGGAGACTGAAAAGATTCGGCATGAGCCCCCGCATCCTCAGGACCTTCTATCGCTGTGCCATTGAGAGCATCCTCACTGGATGCATCGCCACCTGGTATGGCAACAGCACCGCTTACAACCGCAAAGCTCTCCAGGGAGTAGTGCAGTGCTCTGAACGGATAATTGGAGGTGAGCTTCCTTCCCTCCAGGACATCTACAGGAAGCGGTGCCTGAGGAAAGCAGGGAGGATCATCAAGGACTCCAGTCACCCCAGCCATAAACTGTTCAGACTGTTTCCATCAGGAAGGAGGTTCTCCAGTATCCAGTCCCATACCAGCAGACTGAGAGACAGCTTTTTCAATCAGGCCATCAGACTGCTGAACACGTCATAGACACCTCACCTTCACTTACCAGAACTTCAACATTATGCACTCCATACTGTATACAAATGCCACTTGTTTTGCACAATATCCAACTGACAACCTCTGTATATTTTGTTTTATTGTTTATTCTATTTAATTAAAAAAAAAA
>NW_005187783.1:351994-374762 GCF_000239375.1 Pundamilia nyererei | reverse complement strand
GTATAGCTTTTATTTTGGAAAGAGACATTTCTCTGTAATAAACTCTCTTTTCCAAAGATGAGTGATTCCTCAATCAGATACAGGGCTTGCAATATCGCTAGCCCGACGTCCCGGAGCTATGCAAATGCAAAAATTCTTATGTTATTGTATTTTTACACACCTCTGTTGCTTGTGAAGCTTGCACACAAGAATTTCACTCGCATGTACTGTACCAGTGTACCTGCAGATGTGATGTGACAATAAAAGTGATTTGATTTGGAATTTTCCATGACGAGTAACAATGACAATGACATTTTTTCTGTATTGTGGATGGATTATCTCAGTTTTTCTCCTGACTGAAGTATGGTCCATTTACAGCATCTTTTTCCTGCATTTGTCTATAACAATTGCGAACTGTCACGTTACCAGTCAATCTGACCTGGGTATTGGAGAAAATTCTGATCCAGATGAAAACTAGCATGAGTAGTGGTCAGACGAAAGCAAAAAAGGTATACTGGGGACAAACCGGGCCAAGTCTGCTATGCCTGGTGTGCGGGGAAAAATTATCAATATGCTTTTTGTGACATTTTTGTTTGGTGGTGTGACATGTGATTTGTTTTCTGATGTGAAATATGTGCTGTGGCTCCAAGAGGTTGGGAAACACTGTGCTAATCACTGCTCCGTAGCTAGCTCCAACAGAGTACATCAATATAAACCAGTTAGCCCAACTGCAGTGACCCTAAAAATGTCACTGCTTTTTAGTTTTCTCTCTTCATTTATGTTGGAAGTGATAGCAGAGCTGTACGTGTTAATTATTCAGAAATTCTTCAGTCAGAGCATGGTATGGATGAAAACTAGCAAGCTAACTCTCTGCTTACTTCTGTGTTAAACTTCATAATTCCTGTTTCTCATGGATGCCTGGATATTAAACTTTATTGTTACACCTGGTAGAGCACCAACACTGATCATTTTATTAAAAATTAATAAATTTAGACTGACAGTGATGCCACAGTGTTTGTTTGACTTTGGGGCCAGAAGCAGAGTTTGGACCTGGAAACGGCTAATGATGTCAGGTTTAATAGACAGATAACTCTAGCTGTCTAAACCATGACCATTTGCTAAATGTTACAAGACTACAGCTGACATGAACATTTTAATACGTTGTTACTGAAAAAGATGTAGCTCATTCGATTTTAACACGGCTAGTAATTTTCTCCTATTCCTTGTTTAAA
Source organism: Pundamilia nyererei (assembly GCF_000239375.1). NCBI lineage: Eukaryota > Metazoa > Chordata > Actinopteri > Cichliformes > Cichlidae > Pundamilia > Pundamilia nyererei. The sequence goes on along the minus strand of NW_005187783.1, from coordinate 373,551 downwards.
ACTGGTATTAGCTGTACAACATCTTAAATAAAAATCCTGGGATATTTGTGTATTGTGTATTTGTCTATTGTAGTTATAAGGACTACACTTACTAGACGTTGTTTTAGTGATAACGTAATACTGGCAGGTTGGAGCCTTTTCTTTTAGAACAGCTTTTTTCCACATTAACATGATAACATCATGCTGTTCCTAAAGATTTGTCAGTTGCACATGTGTGATCCAAATCTCCCATTCTACAAGTTCCCATAGGTGCTCTGTTGAATAGAGATGTGGTGATTGTGGAAGGCTACCCGAGTACAGTGAACCCACTGTCATGAAACCACAGTCAAGAAGCCAACAGGGCTGGGCCATATTATACCATTCACGGTAATACCGGTATAATGTTGGGCAACGATAAGAAAATGAAATATCGTGATAGAATATGGGTAAAATGTGCATGCGCAGTGCCTTTGTTTTCATACGCACATGGCAGAAAAAGCATGGCGGCGATGGAGAATGAGAAGGGTGAAAGCGGATCGTTGAATGAAATGATGAACCAGAATTGGTTTGTAAAAATGCTGCAACTTCAGTGGTGTAGAACTGGTTTTTGTTCGTCAGATACACAACAAAGCACTATTTTTGGTAAACATGCTAGCGGGCCATCGTTACTGTGTTTTTTGGAAAATACGGCACACTTAAAATCGATCCTTTGATTTTTCTGAAAATCGACAGTGCCCCTTATAATCCCATGTGCCTTAATTATGAATTCTGGCTGTATTTACTGACCTTGAAACGATTTTATGTGGTACACAGCGCTCGTGTACCACATAAAGCGCTCATGTGATGGATTGTTGGAGCATTACGGCTATCATAGGCAGGAGCCTCGCGGAGTGATACGTACTGTGCTTCAAAATAATATTACCGTATTGTGTGTGTATAACCTCTTTTTAAATTTTTGAATATTATACATGATTATGCTGAGGATATGTTGGCCAATTACCACTGGAAATGTCTTTTGGTTAAACTGTCAGCAAGGAATTTGCATTTGCACTGTTAAATTTTTATATAACTTTAATGCACGTAAAAAACAGCTGCTTGTGAAAATACAGCATTGATGTTTTGTTTTTTTGCACTAATAAAGTTGTGGAGTTGTAAAGTATTTTGCCAATGTCAGTGTCAATTATATCGTCAGGTATATCGTTATCGCAAATTTTCAAATGTATATCGTGATAAATATTTCTGGTCATATCGCCCTGCTCTAGAAGCCAGTTTGATATGAACTTTGTGACATTATATGTTATTCTGTTTGAGGCAACCATCAGAAAATGGGTATGTCAAAGTGATTGACATGGTCACGCAAGTGGACTCTGGCATTGAAACAATGCTAGTGTTTAACTGGTACTAAGGGGCATAAAATGTGTGAAGAGAACTTATCCCCACAAAATTACACTATTACACTACCAGCTGATACAAGGCAAGATGGATCTATACTTTCATGTTGTTTACACACTTTAATTCTGACTCTATGATACAGCAACTCATCGAACCATGCAACATTCTTCCAGCCTTTGCCAGTTTTCTGTTCTTAGCTTACAAGAGTGAAACTTCGGATGGCCTGCTGCTGTAGCACAGCTGATTCAAAGTTAAACAAACCGGAAGTACACATTAAACATTTTGTACATTCCTGCTCCTTGTATCACTGTGGTATCTGTTATTATGGGGAAGGTAATAACAGATACCACGTGAGATCACGCCCCAAAAAAGTGGATGAACTGGCGGCGCTAACCCGACATCAGAGGAGCTACAGGAAATGTAGCGTGATGTGCTTCACAGAGTCGTGGCTAACCGCGCTAACTCCGGACTCACACATAAACACACATCTGATCCGGGCAGACAGAACAACGGAGAGTGGTAAGAAGAGAGGAGGGGGTTTGGCTGTGTTTGTGAACGATAGATGGTGAAACTCTGGGTATTTATCTATCAAAGAGACGCTATGCTGTAAGGACATTGAGCTGCTAGTGGTTAGCATGAGACCGTACTATTTACCGCGAGAGTTTACACACGTCATTATGATAGCTGTGTATGTCCCGCCCTCTGCTAACGCTGCAGCAGCCTGTGAGGTCCTGCACACTGTAACCAGCAGACTCCAAACACAGAATCCTCAGGCCCTTTTCCTGATCTCTGGGGACTTTAATCACATCTCCCTGTCCTCCACTCTCCTCTCTCCCTCCACTCTTCACCCAGTATGTCACCTGCCACACCAGAGACAATAAAACATTGGACTTTTATTAATTTAAAGGGGTTTTAGTGGGTGAGAGAATCAAATAATAGACATGGACATGAATATTTTAAGCTCTTTTAACTTCTGGGGAAAAAACATTTAAACTGTATTTCAATTCAAAACAGAGAAACAAAAATATTATCCTTGGCCAAAATTGGGCAGACTTAAAAATAAAGTGCTATTTTAAATACATTTTCAAAATAGTATTGTCTTTAAATAATAATAATACAAACTAACCTTAGCCAAAATTATTTTGTATATTAGGCAAACAAAAACAAACAAACAACAAAAACAAACTCATTGGACTCACAATACCTCTATGCTTATTTACTGTCCATCTCTTTCAGCCAGTTACTTAGACAAACTAGCTTGTTCACATTTTCAGAGCTCAAAGCAGCTCTCTTTATTGTTACTATGTGACCTGCAAGTGAGAACAGACTCTCACAAGGGACAGAAGTGGCTTAATCAGATACTTGCGGGCCCGTACAGACAGCTGTGGGTGGGTCCCTGCTCGACTGGACCACCACTGCAGCGGGCAGTCTTTCTCGTTGATGGTGGATTCTGCTCTGTACGAACTAAGGGCCCTGTTACACAGGGCTTCCTCATCTGAATCAGAGTTTGAAGACAACAAAGAGAGGAGGAGGCTCTTTGTCTTTGCTGGCTCCTTTGTGGTGCCATTTTTACACTGTTAATTCAGCAGTGCCTCAAGGTTGATCTGAACCTTTTCTCACTCTCCACTTGGAAGACACTTTAAATCCTTAAAGTGTGGGTCTAGCACAGTAGCTATCTTGAGCTACTGATTGTTGAGTGTAGCTACATGTTGGGTTAGGTCCTTTGTGAACACAGTCTTAAATTTAACCATGTAGCCTCAGTCATCATCGGAGACCTCCATGGTGTGATGCGGGTGGCGGAAAGTAGGTAAAACCATTGAACTTGAGACATATTTCTCAACTTTAAGAAGCTCAGCCACAAATCTGTAGTAGATAGTCCAAGAAAGTAATTATTAATCTACACAATAATTGTCAACTGTAGAGCTTTTTGAAGAAACGGTAACAATAAGTTAAAAAATATTTTTATTTAACTGCAATGCTCAATGACAGTAGCCAGCTTTTGGAGTTTTACCAGCTTTGATGGAGTTAAAATGACTAGCTTGTGCTTTTGTTTGTCTAAAACAGCAAAAACAGCCTCTTGATTCTTTAGAAGATGAGAAAACATATCCAGATCCTCCATATTAGCATGGCTGTCTGTAATACATCTAATTTTGCTTGCTTTTCAGTGTCATAAAGCTGTTGAATTTCACTTGGAATAGTCTTTCGGCATGGAAGTTGGAAAGTTGTTTCACCTGACGCTAACTGTAGCACAATTTCTAACCCCTTATCTTCTACCAATGATAGTGAGCTACTGTCCAGAGCAATCCATTTTGTGAGAGAATTTGTAAGTTTTTCCGATGTTGACTTAATAATTTTGGTCCTTAATCCAGTAATTTCATCAAGTCTGAGCTGCTAAACTGCTGGGACTGCTAGCGCTAACAGCTCCCACAGTTTCTGTGCGCGCTGCAACATGTTTTGCATTTAGATGGTACTGTAAGGTTGAAGTGCTTCAGTGGTATGCAAACTCCTTTTTGCACAGTTTGCACAAAATCACACTTTTATCAAGGCTTCTGTTGGGTAGTCTTTTGAAATAAAATTTGCCTCCGATCAGTCTGAGCAACACACTTTCTTCTGATTCTTTATAGCTCTGATATGTGCATCAAGGTAATTGGTATACCATGAAATTGTGCATTGACAGAAGTTCCCCTTTGCTTGGAATGCAAACTGCACTTAAATGTGTTTTTTAATGTGTTATTTTTAATTTTAAAGGTTGTGGCAAACCGTCATGGGATATCCCATGAGTTGAATTGTGCCATGTGATTACTTGCTGTCAGGGCACCTCTCTGAAAAAAAACAAACATTTTAAGGACATCTACTTTTATTCTTTTGATTTGATTAAATTTTAAGATTTAAATGCACAACCACCCATGTCAACTTGTCCTCTTTGTACCTAGCATTAGCCTGTTGATTTGAGCAACTTCTTTAAGTATCAGCTGTGAATGTAAGACTTTCTTACCCTCTCTTGTCCCTTTCATTCAATTTACTTGATTTGAGACCAAAAGCAAAGTGTCCCCTGGATACCAATGTCACTTGTCATTTAAGGGAAAGGCTTCAAAAACCTTTATTTGTTCATCCCAGCATGTTGCCAATATGTGTGTTTGTGTTTGTATGCGTGCATTTACTGTATGTGTAGACACTTGTCACGTTTGCAGTGTTTCCAGAAGTCTGGCATCAAAAATCAATATTAAGAGTGCTGCTGGAGAAACAACAGTAGAGACTGAAGGGTACAGGGGAGGGAGACTTGTTTTCTCTTTCTTTCTGCTCATTGTGTTTTCAGGGTCTTGCAGTACAGCCATAACTTTCTATGTGCCCTGCCATCCACTCTCCACCAGGGAGTGGACTCAGAACTTGCCAAATGTTGACAAAATGTGTCTTAAGTGAGTTAAGCTGGTCACATTGTTGATTCATCATCCAAGGAGTCATCACTCTTTTTTTCGTATTCATGAAAGAGCCAAATGACAAACCTGTGAAGGTATATATAGAGATATCTAGAAGTCTAGGGTAATGGACTTTTTAATTTTTAATTTTTAATCCTCAACACTGCCTTGAAAAGAAAAAGTAAGTATTACTGTGGATAACAAAAACAACTCAACCCAACACTTTAAAAACTTTAGCAGATATTTTTTTCTATTCAAATTGTCACATTCAAATTAGATGATTTAATTATTGCTGAAATGCTTTCTTGACCTATAGGGTAGCCATATTCGAACTGCAAATTATGTCCATAAAATTTTAATAAAATTCCCAGTGTTCTTGAAAAAAATTGATTTTGGCTGTGTGTCATTTGTTCAGTCAACACCTGTTCTTTTTCCTGTTCATAAAAATGCTGAAAATAAAAAGAAGAATTGTGAATTGTCATTTGACTGCCTCACATTGCTAAGAGTTGTGTTACGGTGTGGTTGGTGTGCTGAATGGCCACAAATGCTTGGCTGGATAAGCTCCCTAAGGGCGCCACACCACATCAGTGTCAGCATATCCTCCGGGAAGGGTTTCAGTCTTCACCAGCATAGTTGTTTAACACAATAGACTGTTATTTGCCCAGCTGGGATGCTCTCAAACACACATTACATTTTCCTGCTGCTTTCACCCACATGCCTTTGCCCCAAATGCATTGTGAGTCATCGGGCCAGAATGGATGATTGTTACATTTTCTCAGCATGCCATCAAAAGAAGTTGTTTGACTCTCAGTTGCAGTATTAAACATACTTATTTTGAGGTCTTGCTTTTTGATTAGCACCACCACAGTGTATCATATATCGAAGAATGTACACTTAAACAGACCTTACATGAAGTCCTTATTCAAACACACACACATAGTTAACAATTATAGCACAAAGTATCTGTGACGTGGGTACTGATGAGTTATGAAAGTACATCTAGCTTAGCCTCTCAGTATAATTATGCAAATACTCCAAGTCCTTAGGGATTTAGGTGAGCAGAGCTTAGAAGGTGACAACAGTTTGGGAAAAGAAAGTGCTGAAAGTTTGCTGTGACAGTTATATAAAGGTTATATAACTGTCATATAAAAGACAAGCTCATCCAAACTAACATATGAAAAGGTAACCTAAGTCACCATGCTGGATATGTGCTGTTGAATTCCAACCAAGTTACCATGCCTGACTTGGAGTATTTTCAAAGATTTCATCCTTCAGAAAAGAAAAAAGATTATCCATATGAAACAACCTCTCTTGGATTGACTGATCTGCAGCTTTTCCATCAGAGAATTCCATCATCCTCTAAAACTCGGAGATCCTGCCTTCAAAAAGGGAACTGTTCTCAGAATTTCATTCTAAAACATAATATACACCCAGGACCTTCTCTGTCCAAGTGGATCTATAGCATTTTTTTTGTATCATAACAGCTGCACTACTGAACTTATCAGTGCACAAATAATTTCATTTGAATTTACAAAGTAACCAAGTAACCAAAGTATTATTTATAATTTCAACTGAATTTATTCTACAAGTACAAAATTCAAAGGGCTGGAAAGTTGATTAAAGCCATGTTTTGGGCATGCTGAGTTTGTGCACTAATTTTCTATGAGAAAAGATGCTTAATCGCATAATGGTCAGTATATCATCCAACACTGGGCTGTAGCGCTAAGTGTCAAAGCCATGTCCATATCGACGACTTTATATTATATTACTGCTGTTATTCATAAACAGACGCACACATTGTTTTAAACAGCCAAACAACAACACGTATCTGCGTGATCAACACAGGGTGTCCCAGCTCATGACAGCTGTGTGTGTGAGCATGTTGTTAGCAGACCAAACTGTGAAGTGCTTTGCCTGCTATAGCAGAAAAGCACTGTGTGTTGTCCATTTATTATTTGATGTACTAAAAGAAAGGCCAGAGTGTTGTGTAAGAAAGGTAGTTGTACCTGGCTCATACTATTGTGCAAAATTTAACACTACTACTACTATTCTGATTGTAATGTTGCTGCTACTAATTAATTCTGTGCTTTTCAGTAGTGTTAGGAAAAACTATTTCAGATATATGAGTGGAAGCAGGTGACACCAATAGTACTAAAATAGTGAGTTGTATCCCAGTGTCAAAAGAGCTTTTACTGTAGCATTTCTAAAAAAATCTTCTATGCTAGGTTGTTTAGAAATTTAACAAGCAGATCACTTTTAGAATACTTTTAAGAGTCAGATGGCCAAAATACTTCTACTGTTTGTTATCTAGAATGCAAAGTTCTTCAAAGCAAATTCCTTGTTACGGTTTGGAGGAGGACTCAAGCGCAGGACTCCGGTTCTGATGCTCACAAGAAGGATTTACAATTCACCAGGTGTATATACAAGAAGGTGCGGGGGGTGCTATATACAGCTGAGTGAGGGAAGAAGGGGTCTCCAGGGAAGTCCAGGGGAAAAGCACGCGTTTTTCAGATCATCCACGCACACGATCACAGGCTCATACTCCGACACTGCCACACGGGAGAAAATCCAAGAAGCTCTGTAGACAGAGAGACAGGGTTAAGTATGACGCACAAAGGAGAATACTCTTAACTAGACTTGCTGTAGCTTGACTTCACTAACGCGTGGTAGACAACGATCTAGCGATGAACAGCAGTCGCCTCCTGGTTTAAATGCTGATCGTCTTAATGAGACCCAGGTGTCTCATCTGTCGAGGGCGTGGCCGAGGGCGTGAACCCACAATACATGTTGTATTTATATGAAAATGACTTTAAAAAAAATTAACATCCAAATTATAAAAATAAACACTAATCTTCATAAAGCAACATTTGGATTTATGGACTGTCTCTCTGCATTTATGCAAGTATCCTTCTGACTTTGCCTGTTGATGGCTATGATGTTTGAGGTTGAGACAGTGGCTGTCTCTGCAGCATTCAGGAATAAATGTGAATTATTAATGGGCAATACATTAGTTGAGGATTATTCCCTGTGCATTGTGCTGTCAGCTGGATATAGCTCTGATTGGCTTTTTAGTGCCCATTTGCCTTTGTAGGGATTATTATATTGGTTGGGAAATGTGTTATGTTATGTTTACTTTTGGCTTTTCATGCTTTTTTGCACGTGTAATATAAATTCTGCTTAGTTATTCTGTGTACACTGTGAGCGTAAGGAAAATATGACCTGACTTAATAGACATGCGACTTGCTAACCTTTCCTACACTGGGCCCATGTCCTGGAAGATTTCCTTATATCTTCCAGGACAACGTTCATGCTTTCTCTAATTGTTTAAGAAATAAATTTCTGCAGCACCTATATGTTTTGAAATATCTGTGTGAGCAACACAGGGTGTTAGCACAAAGTCTTGGCAGAAGTCGTCCCTGCATGTGTAAAGCTTCTATGGGTATATAAGATACACCTTTATCTCATAGACCCCAAGAGTTTTAGCTCTACTCTCGCAACACTCAAGATCTGTGTGGCGGAGGTAGTCCCTTTCTCAGCTGCAAGGGAGGGGGTGGTGGAGTGAGCTTAAGGGGCAGTGCCAGGCAGGTGAGTGGACAGGTTGTGGTGATGGCACTGATGAGCTCTCTACTGTTTGTAGTAACGCTGGAGTGGAATGGAGAGAGGCTTCTTGAGAAGATGTGCATAACGCCGGAGGAGAGCAGCAGTGGGAAGTGTATGTGTGCCGAACCCTGACAGTACAATGCTGTGTGGCAAGAAATAAAAGAAAGGTTGTGTGAACACTCAGATTCTAATATTGTCTGATACCAGATTTGTTTTTGGATACACATCTGTGATGCTTGAGCAAATGTCACGCGATTAAGATTGAATCACAGTATCCGTTATTCCTTACATGCTCCTAACCAAACATTCAAATACAGACTTCATGAAGGTAGCCATCCACGAGTTGCCCTGTGCTTACTGCCCAGCACAATGGACCCTATTGGCATTTACCATACAATGCCATGATTGGCAGGTCCACCACTGGCACCCTATGCTTTTAGAAGATTAGAACAGGGTCACTCTGAGCACAAGTGAAAATGTGGAAAACATCATGCTGCATTCAACACCATTCACTGTTGCCAATGGTGTGTCAGTTATTCCCTGGGAAGGTATCCATGGAGAGACACACATACCTCTACAGCACCTTGCTTGTGATAATGTAACGGGACCCATTGTCAGACACTATAGAGTGCAGTGAGTTGTAGGTCCCTCCTTGTGCATGACAATGCCTGGCTGAATTTTAAGAGAGTATTCTGGGAGTTCTTGGAAGATAAAGGAATAGTTACCACTCACATCTATCTATCTATCCATCCATCCATCCATCCATCAATCCATCCATCCATCCTTCTTTTCCCTCCCATCTTTACTTTCTACAAGGTTTCCCTCTCAATCTCGTTCACCTTTTATTTTTGTTCTGCAATAGTACAGTGATGCAGTATTTTCACAAATGAATCAGAGGAGGGAGACAGTGGAAGAGCAGGGCTGACAAGGTGGAGGGCGAAGGGAGGGGCAGGTTGCTGGAAGGCTCTGCTCTGTGGCTGGCCTTGTCAAATTGATTGATGAGAAAGGCAAGCTTGTGTTCTTGACAGCCTGGGGATTCATCCTCTTGGCAGCACTGATACACTTATCTAGGTGTAAAATGGCAGCAGCAGCAGGGGAGGGAGGCGTTGCCATCACACTGGAAAGGTGTTAAGAAGGAGATTAGACTGCTGTACACCATGCCCAAAAGGATCGGTCTCCATGTACATGTGACAATTCTATAGGAACACATGCACATCTCTCCTAGTTCTGTTGAACACCCACTCGCTATAATGGCTGACCGATAGAACCTGGAGGACGGATGTTGGAAATCCATGTTTCATATCTGTTTGACAATGCTGTATGAAAGGAACATGGCATCACTGGCAAAATCAAAAACAACAAATATGAAGGAGAAAAAGCGAACAGTACACCAAAGGCTTATTTTTTTGATGATGTTCTGCCCTAGGGGCTTATAGTACTCCAGGTCCAATTCAGGTTCATTTCTTTGCTAGTTTTTGCAGAATGACACAAGATCTCTGTATCAAGGAGTCAATCACAGAAAACAGAAATATTTTTTTCTTGTGTGTGCAGTGAACAAATACAGCATGAAATCTGTGGGATTCATTAGAAATTTAATGTGAATGAATTTAAAGATACTGGAAATAAACCCTCTTGCCAAAGAGAACAAACGATTGACAGATATGATTTCACATAAAGAAATGTCTGATTCTTTATGTAATTGAAAGTGAAACTGTCTCAGTCATTTCTGTAGTGCACAGTGGCTGCCCTTAGCTTTGCATTGCACTAAGGATGCTTTGATATGGTGCCTGCAAACAACGGAAATTTGGAAGTCCTTTGTGTACATGATCAAAGAAATCTGTTTCGAGCAGTGATGAAAGCACACAAGTACATAATCAGACACACACACAGACAGATAATTGGATAAATAAATGCTTAGTTAGGGCCCGAGAACTTGCAGTCCGAAAGCCCTACTGTAAACACTCTATGTATTATTTTGGCAAATGAACTGAGTTTGACATTGTCAAAAACTTTAATTTTTTACATGCATCATTTTTGGTAAAAATGCACCTATTTTAACTCTAACCCCCTAACCCCTAACCCCATGGGCATACAAAACTACACTGGATTTCACATACATGTGTGAAATTTGGTGCACATGTGTAACGAAAAAGTCCATTGGGCCCATATCCCAAACCCAAACAAGAAGCTTGCTGTTTTGAATTGAAGATGACATTTTGGGGCCAATTTTGCCATTTCCAGGTGTTTTACTTTTGCACTCCTCGGGATTTTATCCAATCACCTTCATATTAGGTCAGTCTAAACTACAGACCTGGGCTATATTAAATTACAGAGAGTTTGAGTTTTGGTTAAACGGCATGTCTGTGGCGTCACAGCAAGTTTCGATCATTAGTCATGAAAATTTAATTTGCTGTCTTTCACATGAACATTGTCTAAAAAAATACCTGGATGACCTCTAATTTTCTGCTTATAAATTCAGAAAAAATTAAGTTTTTTTTAAGAAAACACCAGCATTAAGAAAAACGCTGCAAAAGCACACAAAACACAACGGAAATAGTAAAAAACAAAACACAAATAGGAAAAACGACAACGGGAATAGGAAAAACGAAAACACAAATAGGAAAAAGCAACACGGAAGTGTTTCTGCACAGCAAAATCTCCAGTGTTAAATTAACAATGGAGAGTGTCTATATGGGTCCACACCTCTGAGTATTAAATACAACACTGTTGAGTGTTAAATTAACACTTTTGACAGTGTTATATGTTTAAAAGTAATCTAGTCAGTTTTGAAGATTAACAATGGCTAACACTGAGCAGTGCTGATTTTCTAACACTGGAAAATAACTCAAAATGTTAGAAATATTCCAGTGTTAGAAATATTTTCCTATAAATTTTCCTCATAAAACCGATAGATCCTCCACTTCTTTTAAGTGTCTCCCAGAGCTCCGGTAGATGACGTCACACAGGTTTAAATCTTGTTTAACATGTTTTCAGCAGTACATGTTAATGTTAATGAAGCTTACCCATATGGAAAAGATATATATAAATCTTATAAAGTTTGTATCTGTCTTGTGTGAAACTTGTATGAAAAGCATATAAGAGTGAAAACAGATATAAGATCCCTTGAAAAATTATATAATGAAACTTGTATGTTTTGGATACTTACTAAAACAATGTATGAAAGTAATGAGAAAGTGGCCACTTTCATGAGTAATCACATACTGTATGATTCAATGCAGAGAGGTCTATTAACACATAGTGAGTGAGAAAGGTGACTGGAAAGGAAAAACTCAATGCATCATGGGAATCCCCCGGCAGCCTACGTCTATTGCAGCATAACTAAGGGAGGATTCAGGGTCACCTGGTCCAGCCCTGACTATATGCTTTAGCAAAAGGGAAAGTTTTAAGCCTAATCTTGAAAGTAGAGATAGTGTCTGTCTCCTGAATCCAAACTGGAAGCTGGTTCCACAGAAGAGGGGCCTGAAAACTGACGGCTCTGCCTCCCATTCTACTTTTAAATACTCTAGGAACAACAAGTAGGCCTGCAGTGCGAGAGCGAAGTGCTCTAATAGGGTGATATGGTACTACAAGGTCATTAAGATAAGATGGGGCCTGATTATTTAAGACCTTGTATGTGAGGACCAGGATTTTGAATTCAATTCTGGATTTAACAGGAAGCCAATGAAGGGAAGCCAAAACAGGAGAAATATGCTCTCTCTTTCTAGTCCCTGTCAATACTCTTGCTGCAGCATTTTGGATTAGCTGAAGGCTTTTCAGTGAGTTTTTTGGACATCCTGATAATAATGAATTACAGTAGTCCAGCCTAGAAGTAATAAATGCATGAACTAGTTTTTCAGCGTCACTCTGGGACAGGATATTTCTAATTTTAGAGATGTTGCGCAAATGGAAGAAAGCAGTCTTACATATTTGTTTAATATGTGCGTTGAAGGACATGTCCTGGTCAAAAATGACTCCAAGGTTCCTCACAGCATTACTGGAGGCCAAGGTAATGCCATCCAGAGTACGAATCTGGTTAGATACCATATTTCTAAGATTTTCAGGGCCGAGTACAATAACCTCAGTTTTATCTGAATTAAGAAGCGTGATTTGGTGCAATATAAATAAAATTGAATTGAATTGAATTGAAACAGGCTAGTATCAATCCGATACCGATGCCGACTTGGTATAGATGCAATCGATATTTGGATCGCTCTCTATTACGCAGCATCTTTGACGCTGCTAAGGAAAAGCGTGAAGGATGAATGGAGCTACTTGCTAAAAAAGCCCAAAGAACAATCAACAGCTACAGCTGCTAGTAACCATGTTCTGTTCTTAGTCATCCAGGTCATTGTAGCCTAAGGAGCTTGGAAAGAAAAGCATCCTGACTTAAGTTTCTTGAAGACGTTGTTTCACCTCTCATCCAAGAAGCTTCTTCAGTTCTTAGCGCAATTGGTGGAGAGTCCCATATTTTTAAGCCCTATTGGGAGAGCTCCTTAGACTGTTGGTAGTGGTGCCACAGATCCAAAATATCACGGTTCGGATTGGATCACAGTTTTAAGTCATGGATCGGATCAACTTTCGGATCAGCAAAAAAAGACAAAAAGACAAAGTTTTTACTCGCCATTTACTTATTTAGGTATTTTGTTGCCTATTTAAAAACATTCAACTCAAGACTCATTCCATGCAATTATATAAAAACAAATTAAGGTGCAATATAGGGAAGTACAGGGCTTTGTATCTACCACTCCGCTGTGATATAATGAGCGGTCACGGTCAGGAAGCTTTCCATTGCCCTGGAGGTCCACCCATTTGTAGTTAGGTCAACAGAACTGGGACAGTTCAGGCATAACTTTAGACTTTTCCTGGTCATACATGCTTGGAACGATCTTGTCACTGAAGTGGACGCGCAACGGGATATCATAGCGTGACTCAAGCACGTTCATCATAGTTTAAACCCCTTGTTTTACACAATGAAATACGGCCTCACGTCTGCAGCTAAACACCCCAATAGCTTTTGTAATAGCTTTAGCCCGGATGGATTGGGCAGCAAATGGCTGCTTAAACGCCGCAAACTCCTCTGCTCCTCCACCTGGACCTATAGCGCTGACCACGCGCACCATACACATACTTTTTTTCTTCTTTTTCGAATCTTCAGATCACGTGCGTGCAAAATCGTGGAGTAGGATCGGTTCGAATTATGGATCAACAGTGATTCGTTGCACCACTAACTGCTGGTAACCATGATGATATGCACAAATGTGTTGAGAAAAAAATTTATGAACAATAATTTCTTAAACGCACACAGCAAGCAGAATATCCTTAGAAGAAGGTCTAGTCCAGTTACAGACATCCCCCAATACTGCAATATAAATAAATATATAAAATACAAAAGCAACTTTAACAGTAAAAATAGAAAAGTAAGCCTTTCCATAGCAATCTGCACTGTACATCAGTGTGGAATGGAAAAATCAATCTTCCACCAGTAGGGTACTGGTAGCTGTTGCAGAAATACTAACTTATAGACCATCAGCACAAATGTAAATGTTACCATCACCAGCTTCACAGACACATGAGCTCACATGATGTTTAATGGTGTCACAAAATATTACTACTGTCATTTTCATTAGTTATCACCTGAAGATGGGCCACCTTTCCATAGTAATTCTCTATCTTAAATCTACAATTTCAATAGTGGATTAATAATTGAAAAACAAAACTGTACATTTACAGTCTAATCTTTGATTAAAAGTATAATGAAATGACAGATCAGGCCATGTATTTCGGTTTTATAGTAAATAGTGCCACTAACCATACGAATACAGTCATTTTCTGAGACAATCAATCAATTGTTTCACACTATGCAGCCTTGTATCCATTTTGGGGTTGGGGGCATGCACAATGTCACACTATCCCCGTGCTATGCAAACACTGCAGTACTGCAGTTTCTTATTATAGGACTTTGAGCTGACTCCAATCTGTCTGACAAGTAGTTTTGTTTTTTGTTTTTTTAATTATTCCAAACAAATCTACATCTCAGGTACTGGGTTCAGATTTATTTTTAGTGTGAGACTTTCAGAGAAAAGCTCTCACCACACAGCTATCAGACTTTTCTCCATGATGAGTTCCTCTTGGCCAGATCAAGCTCACATGCCTGCATAAACTTCATTTGAATATTAGGTTTAGGCAGACTTTTAGAATTTGTGATGATTTTTTTCTTCTTTTTACTTGCTTTGCTTGTAGTATCTTAATTGATTGACAAGAAACAGTTGGGAATATCAGGGAAAGTAATTTTTCTCAAGCTTTGCAAACAACAAGAATGTTGTTCGCAGAGCTGTGAGTGTAGGAGGATATATGCTCAACGCAATTTCAATCGTGTATTTTCCATCAGTTCCATCAAGGAGAATTTGGGCACATTTCAAGAGAGATCAAGGGTATAGAGCACTCTCTTTACATGCTTCAACGGGATTTTTCACACTGCTAAATGCAATTTATTTGTAACGCTGCCAGCAACTATTTTATGCAGTTCTGCCAAGTCAGTTTTACTTCCCCTGTGCACCTACTCGCTCTCACGTAATGTCTTGAGTGTATTTAGCTTTTCTTTGACATGTACAAATCCATATACCTTCATTCCCAGCAGCCAAGATCCTGCTAACACTCAAGGAATAGCAGTCAAGTTGGTTATAGGTGAAGCACTTGTTCCGTGTTCCATGACAGTGTCTTTCTCACCTGAAGGCTTTAATCCTCAGGTTTTGAAGATTACACAAATATAGCACAAATCCTAACCCTCCTACAGAGTCACAAGTGGAAAAACATGACATAAAACATTACATATAACACAGCAGGCTTCTTTTTTTTTGCCTTGTAACAACTTCATTTTTATTTAATACATTCACATATATGTAAATGTACATGCACACACATATATACAAAACAGAAGGCGTTAAGATAAGCCAGAGCTGCTGCTTGGCTAACATGCTGCTCAAGCTATGCCTCCCGTTTTGTGGTTTTTCCTTCCTTTTAATTAACCTCTTGTATGTCATTTACAGGCAAAACAAAAGGTTCAGCTAAATGTTTTCTGCATCTCTAGGTCTTAGCTTAAATCTTAAATCTAGGGCACCACTGCTATTACTTTTCAGTTTTTATAGCAAGCCACATAAAACTCTAGTGTAGTGACTGCAGTGCCACAGATAGAGAAAAGCATAAGTGCTTATCAGCAGCAAGCTTCACCCTCCACCCCTGTCAGTCCAGAGGCACACACATCACAAATAAACTATGAAAACACATCTTTTCCCACTTTCATAAGCAGTGGTCTGGGTGAAAGATGCCATAATTCAAATACAGAAAATACAGCATTGTAAGTTGTCCTTTTAAAAGCAGTCCAGTGATTTCTTATTCTAATTGTTGTCATTCATTGTTCTTAAAAAAGTTTCTCAGAATCATGTAATCTCAATGAAGTACTGTGAGGAACAAAACACAGTTTCCTGGCACAAGGCATGCATTGTTCCTGGGTCCACATGTAGAACCAACAGCACACAGTAATGGATTCAACGGCGAACAACGCATATGTATCATCTATTTCCTCAGGGGTATGCTGGCTCTGGCATTTGGACAAAAACACTTCTTACAGGGTCTGTATCAAAGGGTTTCAGTAGGTGTGGGGCAGTTTTCAAATGTAACCAATCATTCCGGCTTGACTGTATGAGACAGAAATTGCATTTGGGGAAATATTCATAGTCTTCTTTAGAAATCGTCAGGGAAGTGGGTCAGGGCCTCTGTAAAATCATAGACTCCTATGAAGGTTAAAATGATTATATGGCTGTGGTTTGGAATGGAATAGAATACCGTAAAGGGAATTTCCCCTTTCTTTATTTTCTATACATGTCAGGCTCAACGTCACGTATCTGTTTTTATACCTGTGGTGTGTGGTGACTGAAATACAAGCACAGGTGAAAGGGTTGAATGCTGTATAACATTGTATAACATTGTTAACTGTAAATATCTATAAGTGTAATAAAAATATGAATTAAAAATGAAGGTGATCAAAATAGCTCGTTCAACTTTGCACATTTGGTCAACCAACTGGTTTCTCAGTCTGTTTTATTAAAACCAGATTTGACATCTCCATTACTAGAAAGAAAGAGCATGTTTCTCCTACACTGGCTTCCCTTCACTGGCTCCCTGTTAATTCCAGAATCAACTTTAAAATCATTCTTCTCCTACAAGGTCTTGAATAATCTACTTTTCTGTGACTCTCATAATGTGTGCAATAACATCGGTGACAGTTGCTGATATATTTTAGGCTGTGACTTTCTTTTCAGATAAGCATGTCACATTATTATAAAAGTACTAAAAGTAATCATTGTATTAGTTATTCAAATGAGTATTTTGTCAATTCAAACCAACTCAAATTAAGTTAGTTAATCAAGGACTGGACAGGATGGTGCTGATTGTAATGACACACTCACTCATTGCTACTTGCTGCCACTTTGGTCAGTCTGTCAGCGCTTGATTTATGCTTCAGAAGAAAAAGATCTAACAAAGTATCTGTATTTTGTGATACCAGAGCAGTACCACACATTAGGGTGGGTGTTATTGTGGAGGTATGTAATAACGACAGGAGAAGTCTCAGTGTCTCACTCCAACTTTATTAACTGACTCTCAGAACTTCACATATAGTGAGCGCCAAAATCTCCACCCCAACACTTCCCTTCAACTTGGGTGTGAGTGGAGCCACCTGGTGGTCCGCCACATTATCACTATATCATTAGACTGGTAAATCCACCTATACTTATATAGCAATTCTCTACTGTATTTAGGCACTCAAAACACTTTATCCTTGGTTACCAAATGGTAAATGGTAAATGGACTGATTCTTATTTAGTACTTTTCTACTCTTGCTTGTCTACTTGGACAAATCACCGACAAACAGTATCCCACATTCTTAATTTTTGGTTCACAAACACTTCTTATAATGACTAACTATTCCTGAAACTTTTGAGGTTTTAGCTCTTTATACAGTAAAGTTACAGGAGGATAAATATAAATATCAGGCAAAGGTAAGCAAATTGAAGATGATCCTGATGTGGTCTGACTATGAGTCAGAGCTAGTCCAGGATAAGTCATTCCAGGGTCTTTATGATATGGGAAGCCAGTGCCACAGGCCTGTAATCCTGGGAGCCACTGAGACGTGGTGTCTTTGGTACAGGGAAAAGCCATGATGTCTTCCATAGCACTGGAACCCTCTGCAGACTCAGACTCCACATTAACAGCTTATGAGGATGCAGGGACTCACTCCGTCTGGTCCAGCAGACTTGCCTGAGTGAAGTCTTCTCATTTTCCTCTGAACCTGGTCTTGAGTGAAAATGATGGGTGGGGGAGGGATGTCAGGACTCACCAGAGGCAACAGTGCTATATGAAGAGAGAGGGAGACACAGCAGAGTGGCTCTGGATTTCAGACTGATACCAGGTGAGGTTGTAGGGGTATGAGCATTCACTGCAGTGTCAAATCTGTTAAAAAACAAATTCAAATTTTAGCTCTATCCTTACCGCCCCCAGCTCCCCTACTGTTGGTTGGCCTGAATCCAGTGATGGTATTTCTTGTAAATACAGTTTCAATGCAGCATGAATGCTGAAAGACTTTTGTCCGCTTCGCCTGAAATGCTTTAAATGTCTAAAACTTATTAAGAATTATATATTGCAAAAATCAGTTATCAGCTAACATGTGAAAGTAGCAGAATGAGAAGCTGAAGATTATATGGAATGAAACATGATTATTGAAATATGACCAGCAGTTGTTGACATAAAGCATAACTTAAAATGCCCCATTAAAGACCACTGGCCAGAAGTGTCTTTTCTGATTGGCTGCACAGAAATGGTTTGTCATTGATGGGTGTGTTTGTTCTCATACTCACTTGGATGAAGAGAATAAAATATGGCCACCAGTGACAAACAAGAGTAAATTCTTTACCTGTAATAAAATGTGTTTTTTCTGTTCAGAGGTTTGTTTAAACTCAAGAGATTCTTGTTTTTGTAAAAGAAGATTTGTGTGTTTCTGTCTAATCTGACTTAACTACTTAGGGTTGGGACAGATCTGTGACACTGAGTAACACTGAAATGTAAATGCTACTGTAATCGTTTTTTGGACGGTTTATAAATTGGAACAACACGCTGGCAGTTTGAAGCAAGCCTTTGTAAGGTCCCGGTGTAAGTTTTTGCATTAATTTGTGCTCCATAATCACGTGACTTCTTGTGCTCTACAGTAGTGATGGGATTTCCGACTCTTTCGGATACAATACAATTTTGCATTACCATCATATACATGTTGTAAATTATTACTAATAAATATAGAAATATATGATTACTACCATCTTTTTAAATGTAACAATTATAATTTCAAAGAAAAATATGAAAACAGTAAAAAAAATAGCAGTTTTCTTCTTATTGTATGGTAACATGTTTGAAAACGACACAGCACTGTTTTACCATTTTAATCCACCTCCGTCTGTCTGTCTATATAGGCCTTTTCTTGTGCATTAAATGATGCCCCTAATTCACTGTGAAGCTAGTGCATTTCAATGTGTGACTCATGCTGCATGTTACAGTCACACTGCGCATATTGATTAATTTAATGCAGGGCTTGTGCACATAGCTGAGAAGCATTTAAAGTGTTTAACAGTGTCCAATAAATGACAGTCACTTCCCTTTGCTTGGAAGTATATTCAGTCATATAGGATTTGTTTGATTCACTTCTGCCCAGAGTTTATGACAGCTGCCTGTCCCAATCGCTCAGTGACGACTTTTACAAAAACAACTGCTACAAGATTATTCGAAGTCACGTTCTCACTGTCTCACACACACATAAATTAGCTACTCTGTACAAGCTAGTATGGACTTGATTATATAGATGACCATTTAGTTGTAGTGACATTTAGTATCACTACTAAGAAGTTATGCCTGATCCAGTCATTAAGGACAGTATTATATTTATATCAAACTCAAACTTCATGTGTCTGTATTAGGGGTGGGCAGTATAAACGGTATACGGTAGAAACAATATGAATTTGGCCAACGGTAGAAATATTAGCTGTGTCCAAATTCATGGGCTGCATCCTCCTGAGGACCCGGCCTTCGCGGTCTACGTGGACCGGGTCCTCAGAAGGTCGGGTAGGCCGGAAGTAAATGGCTGGGGAAATTAGACAGTCTAGCCTTCTGATTAGCGTCACTGCTGTCTCGGTGGAGTTTAATAAACTTGGCCGTCTGTTCCTTGCTATCTAAAATATCTAAAATATAACAGGACACTGGCGTAAATTCTCGACCATCTCACCCTTCTGTTTAATCAGTTTTCTTTTTGACGTTTATTCAGCTGTGTAAAATCCAAGGAAGAACGCACCCGTGGGATTAATAAAGTTTTATTTTATCTAATCTAATAACTTTAATCTCAGCAAAACTGATTTACTCACGAACAAATAAAACACTGAAAAAAAGACAAACAATAACATTTTTAGGTTATCTAAGTGACTTATTACGTTTAACCTGAGTAGCAAAAGTCCGCAGTGATTTGAAAATGATGTGCCGGGAGTTGTGTCGTTCCCGGCGGCTTCAGTGACCCTCGAGCTCTTGGCTAGCTATCGAGCTGGTGGGTAACAGATGTCTCAGAAAACGTCGAAGCACTTCTGCAAATATGCGATATCTTGATAAACCGAGCAGATATTTGAAGTTTACACACCCACTATCTCGCCTGAAAATACGTTAAAGGTTTATTTTGTGACCCAGAAAGACTAGTAAGAGTAATTTTAAAACTTAGTAGCGGCCGCCATTGCTGGAAACTGGAGTTTGGCTGGGCCGTGCTATGAATTCTGGGATTTGGTGGGCCACGAAGGACACACCCGACCCATCCTTCAAATTTGGGGAAAAGGAGGACGCATGTGTCGGCTGCATTCGGAGGAGTCTACGAATTTGAACAGCCTTCGGCGCGTCACTGTGACATAATCGGTCTACAAATGCGTCCTCAGGAGGCATTTGTCCATGAATTTGGACACAGCTTTTGACTATGCCGCAATAGCGCATGTTGATGGTGTCATCAAGCTGCGCCTGTTTTGGTCGAAAGCATCGCAGCCGCTGCAAGCAATATCATCTGCAAATTGGGTGACAGTAATAGCGAAGAGACAAAGCATGTTTTAGAAAATGAGGAAAGCCAAAAACTGCGCTTCCTCCACTTCCGTACTATTGATTCATTACTGTTGAATTCTCTCGCAGCTGCTTTGTTCCCATGTTGTTGCAGTATACTAATGCCTAACCTCGTATTGTGGATGGATTATCTCAGTTTTTTTCCTGACTGAAATTTGGTCTGTTTACAGCATCCTGCCATGCGATTGCATTTGTCCCTAACCATCAGACCCTCACGTTAAGTTTTATCGAATGGAAAAAAAGTTAGCGTTCATCCTCCAGTTTCACTGTTTATGTTATGCTAACATAGCTGTGCCGCTAGCGATCACATAAGCATATCATTATATACCAGCTAGTCCAACTTCAGTAACCTTACAAATGTCACTGCTGTTTAGTTTTCTGTCTTCATTTATGTTGGAAGTGATAGCAGAGCTGTATGTTTTATTTTTTTCCCAGAAACCTCTGTCAGAACATGCTATATATCATGTTTAGGTGGAAACTAGCGAGCTAACTTCCTGCTAACATCTAACTCTGCTCAGTTTTCATGGATGCCTGGATGTTAAACTTAATTGTTACACCTGGTAAAGCTGCAACGCTGACCATTTTATTAAAGATGAAAGAATTTAGACAGTTTTTAACGCTTAGTGATGCCCCAGTGTTTGTTTGACTTTGGGACCTGAACCGAACGGAGTTTTGGACCCAGATTACTCCGTGAGGCTCCTGACTATGGTAGGCTTAATCCATCCAATCCATGCAACAATTCATCAAGCGGTGTGGCTTTGTAGTTTACCAAAGTCGTACTAAAACATTTTTGACAGATTTTTGAGTGCCGTGTTCCACATGAAATTGCTTCGAGGTCAGTAAGCACAACCAGAATTCATACATATGGCTCACCAGATCATAAGGCAAGGCAAGGCAAGGCAAATTTATTTGTATAGCACAATTCAACAACAAGGTGATTCAAAGTGCTTTACAGAGACATTAGAAACAAAAACAAATAAAAAG
>NW_005187783.1:348522-350747 GCF_000239375.1 Pundamilia nyererei | reverse complement strand
TGTTTCAGCTGATCTGAGGCTTTCTGGGAGTTTGTTCCAGATATAAGGAGCATAAAAGCTGAATGCAGCTTCTCATAAGGCATAAGGCACACTGTAGATTTTTGAGAA
This sequence comes from Pundamilia nyererei, assembly GCF_000239375.1. NCBI lineage: Eukaryota > Metazoa > Chordata > Actinopteri > Cichliformes > Cichlidae > Pundamilia > Pundamilia nyererei. The sequence goes on along the minus strand of NW_005187783.1, from coordinate 350,639 downwards.
AATTAAAGGATTTTAAGTGCACCTTTTTAGTGCAAAAATACCGAAGAAAAGAATATATCGCGATATATATCGTTACCGCACATGCGTCAAAGTATACCGCGATATATTTTAGGCCATATCGCCCAGCCCTAGTCTGTATGTGTATTTTGTTCTCTATTCCCATCCCACACCCCAACCCCAAAAGTTGGGTAAACCCTTATGGAAACTGATTCATTTTTAAGATCTGTTGCCCTCACAAAGATCTTAGAAATAACTATAACAGAGAGAGCTCTGTTTGGAGATAAAATTAGTGAAGCAAGGCTGAGATGGTTTGGAAGTATGCCATGGAGGGATAATGGATATGTTGGACAAAGAGTGTTGAAAATATAACTACCTCAGGAGGAAAAGAGGAAGATGACAGAGAATATTCATGGATGTAGTGAAGAAAGACAAGCAGAGCATTGATGTGACAGAGGAGGATGCTATGGTGACTGCTAAAGGGAGCAACTGAACTGATCCCTGCACTGGTTATCTACTACAAGTTAAAGAAGCAAAGTGTCATGTGGTGAGCATTTGATTTGAGTTGATGCACTGATTGTATATTACTGTATTTTAGGGTGCGCGCGCACACACACACACAATATTAATGGAGAGATGTTGTGGGGTTAACAGGGAACGACAGGGAAAAGGAATAAGGGAGGGATTAAGCAGGAGAGGCCAGATGGCACAGGGAGTTCAGATCAGGTCCTGAGCAGCCAGAGATGTGCAGGAGAGTTGAGCAGATGGCAGGATGAGAGACCCCATAAAACCATATTACCACTGGTATTACTGTTGTCATGATCACAGGAACCATACCAGCGATGAAGCTTATTATCTCAAATGTTACAGGCTGAAGGACCTAGGGCCGACTGATGGCAGAGTGGGTAGAGTGAAAAGAAAGGTCTAAAATGAGAATATTTATTTGTTTGATCTATTTGACAGGGAGTGCTGAGACAAGGATCTCATCATTCTACAATCATTGGCTTGGGCAGTGTAGTGTAGACTGCTTCAGAGAGCTTCACACTGTCTTTCTGCTTTAAGAAGTGTGCAAATGAAAATGAAAGTGCCTTTGTGAGAAAGCCAGGGGTGCTATGTGAGTGGGATGTGAGAAACAGATTTGATCCATAAGTTTCGCACTGATCAGAGCCTTTGACATGACATGTGATGTTTTCAAAGTAAAACTGAATCTCAGCCTATTAATATAATACTCAATTCTTTTTCCCTATTAGTCAATCTGGAATTAAAGCTATAAAGTTCCCTTCTCATAACATGTTAATCTTAAACCTGGGGCTTCTGGTGCTGTTTATATCACTGCTGCAAGCATGTGGGGTGATGTGTGACAATTATTATTGTCATAGTTTGGGGTTGTTTTCTCTTTTTAAGTTTCTAGGAGCAGGTATATACAAATGTATGAGCGCACATCTTGCAGAATATAAGTTGCACTTCCCCGAATAGGAATTTGTAGATCTGGATCTTTTCCGCCATGTTTTTTGGACTAAATTATTAATAGGGACAAAAATGCTTTGCAAGTGGTTTAGTATTAAGAAAAACGATCTTTGATATGATTCCATGGGGAACATTCCCAAAGGTAAATTGATATACTTACATAGCAACATAGCAAAACTTGTGCTTTTATGTGGACATGGCCTTATTGTATTTGCAGATTATCCAATTTGTCCCTTATCCATATAGCCCAAGCTTTTGCATTTTAGCTTCGAAGTGGTAGTGTCATGGTCCTTGGTCTGTTACCCAGTGTTTTTGGTTGTGTACTTATACTTTTGGTAGTTTTATGTATTATGACTGTTGTTTTGGGTTTCCCAGGGTTTTGTTGTGTTCCCTCTGTTTGGTGTCATCCCTGCTTGTGTATCCCCTTTAGTGTAGTAAGGTCTCTGTGTTTAGTCCGCGTCTCTGAGTCTGTGTCAAGCCAAAATTCATTCTTTCACTCTCACATACATATATTCTTCTTTCAGGCACATGTATTGTCACTCTCACATACATATATTCTTATTTCATATCCATGTATATTCACTCTCACATACATCCATTAATCTTCCTTTCACACACGTATTCTAGTTTTCTTAATGCTACATATTTTTATG
>NW_005187783.1:323614-324887 GCF_000239375.1 Pundamilia nyererei | reverse complement strand
TAATCCCTAAAGGAAATTATCATAATCATAAGCAAAATGTACAAAGGAGTATATTGCTCAGTGGCTTTTTATATTGTTTATATGTTTTGGAGAGCTAGAAAGCAGTAGAGCAAAGAAACATGTGATATTTTTGAGTTTCAATGCACAATAAGTAAATTTCATTGTCAGATTGGCTCTGTTAAAAATTTGCTGCCTATTTCAAATAAAATAAAATTTGCCAGGATTACAGCATTATCATTTGACTCTGTAGACATTATTCAAAAACTGTTTTGTTAACAGCAAATATAAATATCACATATGCATATTAATATCTGAGGATGTATTACACTCCTTCACAACACTGTTTACAGAATTGGATTGCAACAAATATGGTGTGTTTAATTGGCTACTGTATTTGAAACTAACCTTTCGCTCTGCAGGCTTGCTAATATAGCCTGGTTAAGTTCCTCATCACCAGAAGACTTGTCAGATAGTGGAGTCATGATTGAAAGGTAGTTATCGTAGTTTACAGATTGATTGTGTGTTGATGTAGAGGGTAATGCTGAACAATGATTCTCTGTATTCCTGGTCTGGTAGGGTGAGCTTGAGGTATTTTGGCACGTCAGGACCAGAACTGGATCACTTAAAGATGCAGATGAGGTAGAAGGCTGACTAGTGGAAGGGTAGATTTCCAATGAAGACACTGGTAACTGGCTGAAGGAAATGTTTGTTGAAGCGCTGCTGTATTTGTGTAAGATACTACTTTCATGGGTCAAGGCAGGTGTCCCTTATTTGTTCAGAGACAGTTTTCTGGTCCCAGGATTTTTGGAATTCAAATCCATTCAATATATGCCCTTGTTCATGTAAATGTTGTTTTGTGCGATGCTTGACAACAACACTGCTTGATGGCCGTGGAAGAAGGATGACATCTTTGTTGAAAGTACCATGATACTTGGCCCTTGGCCCTATAAAACAAAACAGAAACTATATTCATATTTATGTACCCTTTGTTTTATTTATCTATACTTAGACACTGTCAGTTCCTTAAGAAAGTTGCTAATGTCACTTGGTAGTGACCAGCTTACATGTTAAACTGTTGCTAAGCTTTTATAAATGAAATAAAATGTTACACAGTTCATATTAAAAAACGGTATCACAGCTAGCCATTTAGCCCACTTGAATATGTTTAAAGTTGCTTGTGTATGTAAGAGTTGAGTATAATAGCAAACGCAAATAACAGAAACATAATTTGAAAGAAAAAAAAATGCATAAAGTAATAGCATGCTTATAAATT
>NW_005187783.1:315706-322722 GCF_000239375.1 Pundamilia nyererei | reverse complement strand
ACAGGAGGGAAACACAGCTGGGGCAAATTAGACCTGACGAGACAAGGAAACGTAAACTGAACACACTAAAATAACAGACCTTCAAAGTAAAACAGGAAACACATGACAGTCACGCAAAAACAACACACTGACAACACCGAAACGTAACAGTGTGTTTCCCTCCTGTTTCCCATCCCCTGATTACTGGTGTGTGTATTTATAGTGTGTGTTCCCTCGTCCTCGTTGCTGGTTCGTCTGTGTTGTTCCCCTCTGTCATTCTGTGTATCTTCCTCCAGCTTCCTGTGCATTCTCCCCGCATCGCTGTTTCATGTCTCAAGGTTTTAGGTTTGTTTTTGCTTAGCTTTTCCCAGTTTAGGTTACTCTTAGATTTTGGTTTTGTCCACCACGTTCCTGCTTGTTTCACCTTCATGTTAATAAAGCTCGCTCACTTCCGAAACAGTCTGCATCTTGGGTCCTTTAACAATTCATACACGGCTTGCCCCAGCAACCCGTGACAGGTAGAGATGTTATGAACTGAAGTTAGCTAGGCAAAAAGTGAACAATGGGAACTATTGTATGCTGGATTATAATAATGGATTGGATTTATATAGCACTTTTCAAGGCACCCAAAGCGCTTTACAATGCCACTATTCATTCACTGTCGCATTCACATTCTCCATATTGCGCCATCAGCCCCTCTGGCCAACACCAGTAGGCGGTAGGGTAAAGTGTCTTGCCCAAGGACACAACGACCAGGGGATTGAACCGGTGACCTTCTGGTTACAGATGTGCTTCCCAACCCCCTGAGCCACGGTCGCCCAAGTGCATTTAGTAATTTTGACGCTCTCCCTTGGATATTTGTCGAACCTTGCTGATATAAGGAAATGTTCTAGCAACTATGATACACTGATTTAATAAAATAATTATTTTTATGGTGTAACTACGTAAAAAAAACCCCACATAAACATTCTTGTCAAAATACTTTTATCCTTGTTTTGACTAAACAGAAGTGACAAGCATATGTTTGCCTTTTTAATCACAAGTTTTTGTGATTAAAATCTCTTGTTCAGTCGACTTTCCACCTTGGGAATGCTGTCTTCTCAAGTTGGCCTCTGTTTTTATTGACTGGTGCAAAAGAAAAGAGTCTCTTCAGACTCCTTCCATCCATGTCATTTTGCGCGCTAGCCTTTCAATCATTTTGATTTTAGGCAGCATTTTCTTCAATTCCATAATAATCCCTGTCCTGTCTATGAAGTTCTCTTATGTAATAGCAGGAGTACCAGATTCTGCATTCCATTCTTCCAGTCTCCTGGCAATTCTTGCTGCTAGCATTCAGCCCAGTAATGTGCAATTGTAAGAGCTTCCTTTAGGCTTTTCACATTTGCAAGCCTTTACAATCTGTATGTAAGTTCAAAGTATTCTGTTTCATGCAGTCGTGTCCATGTAATTTTGCTTACTAGTGGCCTCTAAATCATTTAAATTTCATTTTTGTCAATCCCATTTTGATCCCAGTCCATGAAGTTCTACCGCGTAAGCAGGAGTTACAGATCTTGCATCACATTCTCTTAGGGCTACAGCCTGTCCTCTTGCAAATTCTAGCTACCAGCATCAAGTCTGAAAGGTGCACAATCGCAATAAATTGCTTCCGCTTTTTTACATCTGCAAGCCTTTACCATTCGTCTGCAAGCCTTTTCGAAAACGATTACACGTTTTAGTCATGTGATGCAGTCATGTGACCAATTAAACTAAGACGGCAGAGCGCATTATACAGCAGTTGTTTTGTTTGCTCTCAATTTTGACAGCCCTATTAAAGATTAATAACGGTTTATACATCCTCCAGATAGCTTTTCTTCAAATTCTTTAATTCTCACTCGCTTTTACAACTTTGTACTTTTGTGTTACTCGCAGCAACAACTCCACCTCATTGTTAGTCCATTTAAAAACCTCTATGCTTTTCCTCAACATTTTGCCGTGACATTTCAGAGAGCCGGAAAGTAAATAAACGGCAGGCAGAAATGAGGTAGGTCGAATCATCTTGCGTTTCACGCATGTGCAGTACTGGAGCGTAAGCATTTTCGGCTGTTTCAATGTGGGCGCACAACTCTGTGAAAACGACTGAAAACGATGGACACGGAGCATTTTCAGACAAAAACAGAGTTTTCAAATTTATCCGGGCTAGTGTTGATGTAGCCTGAGTCAGTTGATGAGTGTGGTGTGGAGAAAGTGGAGTCTAGGGCCGCTGCTGGACACTGGTACAACAGACACCAATGGTGACACGAACTGTGTGTCAGCTGGCATTTGTAGGTCTGTGTTGGAGGGTTTGCCTCAGCCTAGTTGTAGTTCAGATGCAAAGACCAGGCAAGTTTCAGTGGCTATAATGTGGTAATAATAAGGAAAGGTTGAAAGATGATTGCGAGACTGTGGAAGAAGCTGAACAGGTTGGATTGGGCATAAAGGTACAGAGATAATCTACGATGCAGGCTTGTTGCCATGATAACAGTGTGGCAAACATAGAGTACAATTATGAATCGGATTCAGATTGTTTCTCTGTTGGGGAAAGCGTTTTCCCAAACTGAATATATGTAAACCAAAACCTTTGTAGAAGAAATTAACTCTTTCTTGGACGATATGGGAGATCAGTTTTGGTAGCAGACTTTTATGTTGACAAGTTTATTCAGTCTGTGAAGACAATACAGAAAGTTGTTGGTGTGGATCTCCTGGATGAGAAGAAGCGATATTGTTTAAGGAAACTTGTAACTAATTTTGGACGGGGGAAAAGAGCGGTTAAAAGTCATTTGAGGAAAATGTGAAATCTTTATATTAATCGCAAGATCAGACATCACTCGGTATTTCTTATATACCTTTTCTTCTTCACTGCTTTTCTTCCTTCTTTCTTCCTTCTATCAATTTTATTTTCACCAACTCTGGACATCCAGATTTTGACAAGTGCAGAATATATTAATGGAAGGATTTTACGAGTAAAGGCAGAAATTCATGGTGTTGTCATTCAATTTATTAATGTGTATTCATCAAATGATGGTCCAGAACTGAAATATCAATTTAAAATATTGGAAGACAATTTAAGTGTTATAGATTCCAGTGAATGTATTATTTGGGGTGGAGATTGGAACTGCTGTGTTGATTATACCCTGGACAGAACCGGCAAGGAAACACATTTTGAGTCCTCCAACGTCTTGTCTCATGTTTTAACTAAAATAGACCTAATTGATATGTGGAGAAGAAATAATCCCATGAGTAGACAGTAAGCCTGGGTCAGAATAGCTCAAGATAGATGCCATGCAGCTAGGTTAGACAGGTTTTATCTTTCCGGCTCTTATATCACTCGCGTTGTGAATTGCTGCATTGTTCCCGTTGGGTTTACAGACATACATGCCAATCCTGAATTTCAGTGCCACCATTCTCACAAATTTCTCCCGATTTTCCACCTGGACAACAAAATTGAAAAACTGTAACCCAGATTGGCCCGTATTTTAGATAGCTAGGAGCATTCGACAGAGTTTCACTCCACCGAGAGAGCTCGTGATGTAATTCTGAAGGCTAGACCGTCCAATTTCAGTCGCTCATTTCTGGTCCACCCGGCTTTCGGAGCACCCGGCCCACTTAGCCTGAGAAATCCAGGTCCTCAGGTGGATGCAGCATTGGAGTATAATCGCCAAATACATTAACTTCTCTATTTCAGTAAATCATATTCAATTCCATCAAGTGATCTCTCCTTATTTAATTTGTAGTTACTATATTTTGCACTGTTGTTTCTAAAAATAGCACATATATTATAGTGTGTAGGGCTGGGCCATATTATACCGTTCACGGTAATAAAATAGTAAATGGCCTGCATTTGTATAGCGCTTTTTTAGTCCCTAACGACCCCAAAGCACTTCACACTACATTCAGTGATTCACACACTGGTGATGGCAGCTACGTTGTAGCCACAGCTGTCAGTGCGCCACTGACAGAGGCGAGGCTGCCGGACACTGGCGCCACCGGGCCCTCTGACTACCACCAGTAGGCAAACATGGGGTTAGTATCTTGCCCAAGGATATTTGGCATGCAGCCAGGAGGCAGCCTGGGATCGAACCACCGACCTTCTGATTAGTGGCTGACCTGCTCTGCCACCTGAGCTACAGCCACCGGTACAATGTCAGGCAACGATAAGAAAATGAAATATCGCAATAGAATATGGGTAAAATGCGCATTCACAGTGCCTTTGTTTTCACACGCACATGGTCGAAAACGCATGGCGGCAATGGAGAATGAGAAGGGAGAAAGCGGATTGTTGAGTGAAATGGATGAACCAGAATTGGTTTGTAAAAATGGTGCCACTTCAGTGATGTGGAACTGGTTTGGTGTTTGTCCGTCAGATACCCACCAAAGCACTTTTTTTTTGTAGAACATGCAAGCAGGCCGTCGTTATTGCCGTATTTGTCGGACTAAGGTGCTCGTAAATCTGGGAGTAATCTGGGTCCATCCGCTTCAGGTCCAAAAGTCAAACGAACACTGCAGCATCACTGAGAGTTAAAAATTGTCTAAATTCTTTCATCTTTAATAAAACGATCAGCATTGCTGCTTTACCAGGTGTAACTATGAAGTTTAACATCCAGGCATCCATGAAAACAGAATTTATTACATTTAATGGAGTTAGAAGTTAGCAGGAAGTTAGCGGAAGTTAGCTTGCTAGTTTCGCTAGTTACCTAAGCATGATATAGCATGTTCTGACTGAGAGATTTCTGAAAAAATTCAAACGTACAGCTCTGCTATCACTTCCAACATAAATGAAGACAGGAAACTAAACAGCAGTGACATTTGTAAGGTTACTGAAGTTGGACTAGGTGGTATATAATGATGTGCTACGTGATCGCTAGCAACACAGCTATGTTTGCATAACATAAACAGTGAAGCTGGAGGACGAACACTAACACTTTTCCACTCGATAAAAGCTAACGTGAAGGTTCCTGATGGTAAGAGACAAATGCAATCGCATGGCAGGATGCTGTAAACGGACCAAACTTCAGTCAGAACAACAACTGAGATAATCCATCCACAATAGAAGGTTAGTCATTAATATACTGCAACAACATGGAAATAGAGCAGCTGTGCTAGAATACAGCATTAATGAATCAATGGTACAGAAGTGGAGGAAGCAAGAAGAATGAGTTGAATAAAGTTTGATTTATCTGACTGCTTTGTTTCGCTTAATGTGTCTTATAATCCTGTGCACTTTATGGTCTGGAAAATACGTATTTGACTTTTTTATTTGGCACACTGCAGTTTAATGTTGCAAAGCACCTCTTTTTAACTTCAGTGGATATTATACATGGTTATGCTCAGGATATGTCAGCCCATTTCTACTGGAAATGCCTTTTGGTTAAACTTTCAGCAAGGAATTTGCATTTGTACTGTTAAATTTTTATATAGCTTTAATGCACATAAAAAACAGCTGCTTAAGTGAAAATAAATGGATGTGTTTTTTTTGCAGTAGTAAAGTTGTGGAGTTGTATTTTGTCCCGCATCAATTATATCATCAGTTATATTGTTATCGCAAATTTTAAAATATATATCGTGATAAATATTTTTGGCCATATTGCCCTGCTCTAAGAGTGTGCCTATAGAAAGTGCACACATTGTTAAGTGCCAGGTGTGTTGCAAGTGTGATGCAAAAACCTTCTTAAAAAGCATCTTAAAAGAAACAAGGATACTGGAACCTGTGATGTGACAGTGTAACTTTGTGTATTATGAAGAAATCTGCGTATGAATGCATTTCTGGACTGTGCTCTTGCAGTTTTACAAGGGTTGTCAAAGTATAATATTTCTTTTTCCCTGAAGGCTTGCACAAAGCGTGGGTGCTTCATACACCTATAGTTTTAGGTATTCATTTGATTGCATGTGTATTTGTGAATGTATAGACATCTGGGCATGAAGTCTCAGCTATGCCAAACACATATTAAGATATTTGTCATGTAATTGCATTGGGGTTGCATTCAGCAGCATTATAATGTGCATCGTGCATCTGATGAATAATGCAACAAGTTCACAAAGGGGCTTCCAATGAGTAAAGCTACCTTGCAGAAAAAAGTAAGCTGCCGAAGAAAATGTCTGAGAGCAAAGTGTTATGAATATTTGAATAGGTTTTTGAAAAATTCTGCATAATCTCATGTGCTTGAAGGTCACATTTCTGTTGTGATGTTTGTGCTCTTTCAAAGAGGAAACTGAATTATTGTTCATTGCTTTGCTAAGACCTGTTTCAACTAACAACAGTTATTGCTTGTCATTCATTCAGGGGGCTTGAACTAAATGTGAGCCAGTACTTGACGAACTTCAGCAAAACAGAGAACTTGGTTTAAACAAATTTCACTCAAAACATTTTGAACCTGTAACCATGCATCCAGAGGCATCAGCTTTTTAGGCAGCGTTAAACAGCAAAAATGGAATAACATGACTTTCAGTAGGGGGTGAACAACCTTCAATCATCAGTGGAGATTGTTATGCCCTTGAGTCAAAAGTCAGCGGTTGGTGTGTGTGCTGATTGAGCCACATAAGTAGAGTGATAAATAAGCCCAGAGTGAGACATCATTTCCACAAGAGATCTTTGTATCCTATGTGCGGAAATGGAGCGAGGGAGCGTCCTGTTCACTAACCTATCTTTGATGTACCCTTTCGCTTATGATGTCGTGAAAAAGTGCTCCGGCAGTTATTAAATAGGGACTAGTTCATGTTCACGCTAAGAGTGCTCTACACGTTCGCACCTCGGAAAACGTTCGTCTTTGTGAGTATTGACATGTGTAGAGACAGTCGTTATGTGTGTTTACATGGAGCGAACTGTATGCTGATGTAATGTACATGTTAAGCTAGGCTAATCGGCAAGTTGTTATTGAGATGTGTGTTAACCAGCGATTCATTTTCATTTTTTCTCATATTCTAGTTACATAAAAACAAGAAAGTCAAGCCTTGTGTGGAAGACCTCTTCTATTTGTTCGCTAGCTGTCTAACCTCACAGGGTCACGTGTCGTGAGGGCAGCATA
>NW_005187783.1:313205-314686 GCF_000239375.1 Pundamilia nyererei | reverse complement strand
GACGCACTCTTAAAAAAGGTAGAGGACTTTCCCAAACTCACAAACAAAGACAATGTTAAGCTGCAGGAACTTAGTGACATCTTATTGGAGCTACAGTGTGCTAAACAAGATGGCGCACTCCCAGGACTTGCTTACCTGGACACAGCTAGAGGAGTCAGGCAAATAGTGGAAAAACTTCCCTTCAACCTACAGGAAAAGTGGACAACTGTAGGAACACAGTACAAGGAGACTCATAGTGTGTCATTTCCTCCTTTCTCAGTTTTCACACAATTTGTCCAGCGGCAAGCGAAAATGAGGAATGACCCAAGCTTTGCTATGTCCAAGGCCAACACCCATGTCCCTTCTCCCACAGAAAAGCTGAGGTCTTATAGTCGCAAACCTACCGTGTCAGCACACAAAATGGACATTACGGCAGACCCGGACCAGAATAATCTCAGTCCAAAGAAAATGGAGGAACCGGATCGCCAGTGCCCAATCCACAAAAAACCACATCCACTCAAAAAGTGTAAGCTCTTTAGAGACAAACCTATTGAAGAAAGACAAGCCTATCTCAAAGAGCACCACATATGTTACAGATGCTGTGGGTCTGTCCAACACATTGCGAAAAACTGTAAAGCAGTGGTTAAGTGTATTGAGTGTGACAGCCTTAAACACTTATCTGCAATGCATCCTGGTCCTACTCCTGCCCCTAAGAGTACTACACCAGGAAACAACGACAATGAAGAGCAAATCGAGAGTTCACCTTCAGTCGAGTCAAAGTGCACAGAGGTATGTGGCCAAGGTGATAGCCCACGTTCATGTTCTAAGATCAGTTTGGTCAAAGTGTATCCCGCAGGCCAAAAAGAGAGAGCTATAAAAATGTATGCGGTAATAGATGATCAGTCCAACAGGTCACTGGTTAAGTCAGAGTTTTTCAGCCTTTTCAAAATCAATGCCAAACCCACTCCATACACCTTAAAGACTTGCTCTGGCAGAGAACAAGCCTTAGGTAGGAGAGCTGTAAACTTCTTCCTCGAGTCCTTGGATGGAGAAGTCAACATCCAACTACCCCCTTTAATTGAATGCGACTCTGTTCCAGACAATAGATCTGAAATACCCTCTCCAGAGATTGCTCAGCATCACCCACATCTTCTTCCAGTGACAGATAACATCCCACCTGTCGACCACCACGCCCCAATCCTTTTACTCCTTGGAAGGGATGTCCTCAGGGTCCATAAGGTACGTGAGCAAATCAACGGACCCAATGATGCACCATACGCCCAAAGGCTAGACCTGGGATGGGTTATTGTGGGGGAGGTGTGTCTAGGAAAAGCACACGGTCAGTCAGAGGTCAATGTCTATAAAACACACACCTTAGATAATGGACGTGCATCCTATTTTGAGCCTTGCCCAAACACAATTCACGTTAAAGAGAATTATGGGGTTACTATGAATGCAACCTGCATCACAGACGATTTGGGACACTCTGTGTTTGTTAGATC
>NW_005187783.1:306143-310426 GCF_000239375.1 Pundamilia nyererei | reverse complement strand
AGAGGGTGTGTTTGGACTTTCAATCCCCCTCATGCGTCTCATATGGGAGGCTCGTGGGAGCGCCTTATAGGCGTTGCCAGGCGCATTCTGGATGCAATGTTGTTACGAACTGAACAAACACGTCTTACTCATGAAGTGTTGTGCACCTTCATGGCCGAGGTGATGGCAATTATTAATGCAAGGCCTCTTGTCCCCATATCCACCGACCCTGACAGTCCTGCAGTACTCACTCCAGCAGTGCTACTAACGCAGAAGATGAGTGCTGTGTCCGCCCCACTTGGGAACTTCTCATCAGGGCAGCTGTTTGGGAAACAATGGAAACATGTTCAACTCCTCGCTGACACTTTTTGGAAAAGGTGGAAGGGAGAGTATTTATCCACCTTACAAGGCCGTGCAAAATGGACGGAGACTAGACCTAATGTCAAAATAGGAGATGTGGTCCTGCTAAAGGACCCCCAAGCCAGCAGGAACGAATGGCCCATGGGACTAATAGTAAAAACATTCCCCAGCAGCGACAAGAAGGTCCGAAAAGTGGAAGTGCGGACTGTAAAAGATGGGACTGTTAAAATGTTTCTCAGACCAGTTTCAGAGATTGTTGTTTTGCTTGCAGAGACTGAATGAATATTCTTCAATGCTAGATGATGTTTGAATATGTTGTATTGATGTTTATTGTGATATAATGTGTGTATATCAAGCGGGGAGTGTTATGCCCTTGAGTCAAAAGTCAGCGGTTGGTGTGTGTGCTGATTGAGCCACATAAGCAGAGTGATAAATAAGCTCAGAGTGAGACATCATTTCCACAAGAGATCTTTGTATCCTATGTGCGGAAATGGAGCGAGGGAGCGTCCTGTTCACTAACCTATCTTTGATGTACCCTTTCGCTTATGATGTCGTGAAAAAGTGCTCCGGCAGTTATTAAATAGGGACTAGTTCATGTTCACGCTAAGAGTGCTCTACACGTTCGCACCTCGGAAAACGTTCGTCTTTGTGAGTATTGACATGTGTAGAGACAGTCGTTATATGTGTTTACATGGAGCGAACTGTATGCTGATGTAATGTACATGTTAAGCTAGGCTAATCGGCAAGCGATTAGTTATTGAGCGATTCATTTTCATTTTTTCTCATATTCTAGTTACATAAAAACAAGAAAGTCAAGCCTTGTGTGGAAGACCTCTTCTATTTGTTCGCTAGCTGTCTAACCTCACAGGGTCACGTGTCGTGAGGGCAGCATAGAGATGCTTCACACATTATTTGATGAGCAGGGTTTTTTTTTTGTGTGTCTTATTTCACGTTTGCTGTAAAGGAAGAGGTGTGATATTGTACAGGCAGGGACACTAGGGATGGCAAACTTGCAAACTTTCATTTATATAAAGTCTCTTTGGTAGAATCTGAAGTGTGAAAATAAATTACGCTCGTCGTCTATGGATTTCTTTAAAGGATACTGCAAAATGTGAAGAATTTTAAAAGCCATTCTTGCTCCACTAACTTTGATTGCTTTTCTTTGGCCAGCTGTTATGGCCACTTAGTATCAGTTTTAATGATGTGGGACTCGAGGCTGACCACACTGAGGACTTGATCAACAGAAAATGTGTTACACCACTGAACATCAAAATTGATTCTCAAAGGAATGTTTTCAAAGCTTTCAGTCCACAGCAAAATGTTCCTCAGCTTGCACAAGGGGAATTACTCACCATATCATGGTGCAAATATAAATAGTGCTCTTGTAAACGAGTTACCAAGAATGCTTTTTATGTTATTGTCATATGAGAATCTGTGCTTTAATAATTTTGTGCCCGGGAAAAATACAACATAGCAGTTAAATTTTTGCATTTGAATATTGTATGAATACAGGGACAACAAGTACCGTTATGTTACTATATACATTCCAGACAGAAATCAGTTTTTAGTGCTAGAATAGTAAAATCAGTTGCTCTTTCAGTCCACCAGGTAGTGCCATTAAGTTTTTTTTCTAGTAAGATCAACTGATGTGATGGTGCTGAAGAAGTTAGCATTAGAAAGATTAAGTACTGGTGAAAGTCATCAGAAAAACACTTTCTGCATATCAATCTAACATATAGTCTTATTTTGGATTTAGCAACAAGAATGGGACAAAGACGATAGACATGAAACATGGGATTAACAAGGAGTGTTATAGAAAATTACTCTGGGAATACTAATTATATGAGGGTGCATCTCCACCATGCTGAGACAACATTAGACAAGGACAGTAAAGACCAAATTAAATCAGCTTAGCCTAAAAAACAGCTAACGCTGGACATCTTTACCTTGACAAAAATACTTTTTGTGTAAGAACATGCATCCATACAACATCTTTTATTACATCTCCAGAAGCTGATTCTGTTCATCTGGATGTAGCGTTTTGTGGGAGAAACGTTTCGTCACACATCCAAGTGACTTCTTCAGTCTCAGCTGTCTGCAGGTTTCCCCAATCTTATAAACAGTACCTTTGCATAATGACTGAAACCAGCCCACTGAAGGAACAATGGGCTGGGAGGTCAGTTCCTTAATCTTAATTATGCAAATTCTCATGACCATTGATCAACAACCACTGACCAAAACCCACTAATCAAAGCCCACTGATCAATGGCCATGAGTACCATTCACAGAGAGTTGGGAAATGCCTGCAATCACAGCATTGTAAGATGATGAAAGACGTTACATCTCTCTTCACTTCTTTCACCATCTTACAATGCTTTGATTGCAGCCATTCCCCAACTCTCTGTGAATGGTACTCATGGCCACCCCTCCCCTGCAGCTGAGCCACAAACCAATAGGCCTTTTACCTTTACTGTTTCACACAAGATCAACAAGGGACTGTACACAATTTAGACTTTTTCAATGCAGGATATTTTATTAGTTTAACAGGAGGAAACTAATTGCCAAGTCAAACAATAATAAAAATCACAGAATCAAATCACTTGAATTATACTCTGATTAACCTACTCTGAGCAAAGGCTGATTTTGTTCTGATCTTTCAGAGGAGAGATGCTGAGGAGAGAACGGGTACATCCAGAACTGAAGATGTACTTATCTCTGTGTTCCATGCTGATAATAATAGTCCAAAAGTCAGATATGACTGCATAAGAGGAGCAGTTAACAGTACTGCCAATGAAAGAACACACATGAGGAGAGGACATTTTTCAGTCTTTCAAAAAGTTTATTGACAAAACCCAGCTCCCAGGACATAAGGTGGTGTCCATCACCGCAGATGGAGAGCTTGTGATGGTTGGCCGCTCAATGCCAGGTGCAGGGAGGATGATGCTTACCTGAACTTCCTCAATTACCACTGCATAATACACCAACAAGTGTTATGCACCAAAATGCTCAACATGAAAGACATAATGCATTTGGCAACGAAGATCAGCTGTTCCATTTGTGCCAAATATCTTGAAAGATGGCTATTTTGTTTTTGTTTTTCTGGAGCCAGTTGCAACATTCATGTGCTACCCTTTTTAAGAAGATGCTGAGGTTGATTTACTCACATCAAAAATTGCAACACTTTTTCACCTGAACTTTTCTGGAGTGGATGAGATTTTGACACTACAGGCCAATATTCTGCTTAAGTCCAGGGCTCATGGACAGTTCTCAGAACCATCGTCCAGGATGAGACAACAAACAACAAACGTGAAGAAAAAGCAAACATTTGCTTACATAGAATATATAATTACCAGGAAAATTAGCACACATAAACGAGATGAGGTATGACTGTTATGCTCTCTATTTCTAAAGCTGAGCATAATAAAAAATCCGGCCAAACCTTTCCATTGCATTTTTAGATTGCACTTCACAACCTAGTTTGATTTGTTCAAACTGTATGTCTGTCCAGACAGAAACAAAACACATCACCAAAAAGAGAGGAAGAGAAAAAAAAATCAAGGCTATCATATTGTCCTTGCATGCAGCCTGCAATATTTAATATTTTGTCCTGCTAGAATGATTCTCCAAGAATCTGGATAAATATTTCTTATTAAAAAAGTAAGGGACTCACAGAAATCTTCATCCTCCTTTTTATTTGTTTAAAAATGTTTTAACCTTGGTGGAGCAGTTAAATTTAAAAAGAAAAATCCTTTAAGGATGTGGATCTGTCTTAAAAATTCCACATTTCCTTTACTGCAATGACAGATCAGCACCGTGACTAGGGATGGGTACCGGTGTCCGGTGCCATGATGGCACCGGTTCTGACATAAACGGTAGTAACCAGACCGAAAAGCAGCGCACATTTCGGTGCTTTATTTCGGTGCTTTTTTTTCCTGAGCTGTGAT
>NW_005187783.1:296394-305443 GCF_000239375.1 Pundamilia nyererei | reverse complement strand
CCATTCTTTAAGCACCGGTTTGAGCACCGTTTGAGCACCGGCACCGTTTCAAAAGTACCGATTTGGCACCGGTATCAGATAAAACCTAAACGATACCCATCCCTAACCGTGACCAGTTGAAACTTTTAATATATTGAGACACAAATTGTATGCATGTTGTTACCCTCTTTGTGAAATGGCCTTGTAATTTGTAATATACAGTTGCATATTAAAATACTAATGGCTGTTAATGGCAGTTCATTTTGTTCTCCTTCGGACATTATATTCAACAGGATCCAGTGTTATGGTGGAACACAATTAAATGAATAATATCAAAGATTCTGTTGTAGCTGTTTGATATAATTTGCCACTGTGGCTGAGCCAATCTTTTGATTGAAAGGATTATGGGTAGCTATTGCTTCATTGTGAGACCAATTGTATGAGACTGAGATTGTATGAGGTCACATTTAGACTACTAGGGCAGAGATGAATTGCATTCAAAGTACCACAGTGATGTGCTTAATTAAAATACAGTAGATCAGGCATAAAATAATAATATCACAAGAAGGGAACATAGGCAATAGAAACATTTTAGCCATAATCTGAGTTGTCATAAGCATTTCTTAGCATTCGTACTTCTCTCAATGAGGGAAATAACTAAAATAGGAAAGGCGCATTTAATATTAACAAAATCGCCTGCCCTCATGCACCAGTGTTTATGAAAAAAACAATTATTTATCAAGTCAAACAGAAGGTAACGTTAAAGCTGATCAGTAAATAACAAGGTCCTGAGTTAGATGATGCAGAAAATTTAACTGCAAAGTGAATTACTAAGGCCATGACCACAGGCACAGTTTGCCACTGGACAAAGCAGGAAACTGCTTGGGACCACAAGCCAGTACAGTCTCCCAATGGTTGACAAATTACAACTGTGGCAATATGCAACGTTTGAAGTAACAATGGGAAAGACTTGATCCCACTAAACTGGCCCTACCTGACCCCACTCAGTCCAAGTGGCATCCATGCCTCTATTTAAGCAAGCTAAAGACAACAATATATGTAACTCAGTGAATTTTTTTAATTCCTGAGTCACAAAAGAAAGAAGAAAGAAGAGCAAGAAGGAAAAAAAGCAAGACAGTGGTGAATGAAGCAGATAATGACTAAATATAATCCTAAATAGTCTCGTCTAGCCTTAACTGTGGGGGAGAGATACTTGCGATGCATCCATCCATCCATCCATCGTCATCCGCTTTGTCCGGGGTCGGGTCGCGGGGGCAGCAGCCTAAGCAAAGAGGCCCAGACCTCCCTCTCCCCAGCCACCTCCTCCAGCTTGTCCGGGGGAATACCAAGGCGTTCCCAGGCCAGCCGAGAGATATAATCTCTCCAGCGTGTCCTGGGTCTGCCCCGGGGCCTCCTCCCGGTGGGACATGCCTGGAACACCTCACCCAGGAGGCGCCCAGGGGGCATCCTTGTCAGATGCCCGAACCACCTCAACTGGCTCCTTTCGATGTGGAGCAGCAGCTGCTCTACTCTGAGCCCCTCCCGGATGGCCGAACTTCTCACCCTATCTCTAAGGGAGAGGCCAGCCACCCTTCGGAGGAAGCTCATTTCTGCCGCTTGTATCCGCGATCTCGTTCTTTCGGTCACTACCCACAGCTCGTGGCCATAGGTGAGGGTAGGGACGTAGATCGACCGGTAAATTGAGAGCTTCGCTTTTACACTCAGCTCCCTCTTCACCACGACGGACCGGTGCAACGTCCGCATTACTGCAGCTGCTGCCCCAATCCGTCTGTCGATCTCCGGCTCCCTTCTCCCATCACTCGCGAACAAGACCCCGAGATACTTGAACTCCTCCACTTGGGGCAGGAACTCATCCCCGACCCGGAGTGGGCACTCCACCCTTTTCCGGCTGAGAACCATGGCCTCGGATTTGGAGGTGCTGATCCTCATTCCCGCTGCTTCACACACTTGCGATGCAGTGTAGTGTAAATTTTGCATTGAAAAGGAAAGCAACTGCTCACACATAAAGCAGTTAATATTTTTTAGTTAGTTGGATGGCTCCCGCACAATCAATTATATGAAGCATTAGCTCAGTGGATTCATTTTTCATGTTTAACATTCATATAATTTCTTGACTGGCTAAAAAGTTAGCTTTAGTTTGTGTATTAATCACCTTCAGTGGATGTTCTGTAGGAAAGGGTCCTAACCCTAAGTGACCTGCATTTGGGATCTGTGAGTCTATTTTATAGGTTGATGTGCTAAAACCTTGAATTTTGTTCTTCTTTGATGCCTGTATTTAGGTTTTACATGAAGCACACAAAAAAGTATATAAATACCACACAATGCTGTGGAGGTTATAAGGATATAATATTGCTGACAATGACAGCCTAGCTTAACAGTAGCCTAATTTAAGAATTAAATTCAATCTGAAATCACACAGACAGCCTCTGTATTTATTCTGTTAAATAGAGCTTACTTGTCAGGTAGGACATACTTGTCTTCATTTATCCTCAGTGTTGGGAAGGTTACTTTTAAAATGTATTCCACTACAGATTACAGAATACATGCCCCAAAATGTACTTTGTAACGTATTCCATTACGTTACTCAATGAGAGTAACGTAATTCTGAATACTTACTTTATATATTACTTTACTTTATATATTATCATGCTTTTTACAGCTACATGAATGTACTGTTGCTGTGTGATTTCTTACTATTACTGAAGACTACTTGCCATACCAATACGAACTAGATTTTTAAATCTTAATATAAAATGAGTAACAGTAGGGTGGACATTAGGTAGGGCTGCACTTTTTGCAACGATCTCATATAGAAAACTATTCCGCACGTTTATAAAACAGGTCCGTGGCTCCGAACCGTAAAGGCGTAAAACTGTAAAGGGACCTCTGGCTAATACGTCGGGTTCCGTGTTGGGCTTGTAGCCAAAAACTAGCTTTAGTTTGTTGTCTGGGTCAACTTTGTTAGTAAGAGACAGATAGATGCGTTGAAAGGCTGCTCCAACTGAACTAATTGTTTCGGAGGAAAACACGACCAAAGTGTACAATCTACTCTTAATAGCTTACTTAGAACTGGGCTCGTCAGGCACTCTTCTTGGCTGGAGTTGTTAATATTATATTTACATGCTTCCATCTCCCGTTTCTGCTCGGTGACAACTCATACTCATACATTCTCCTTTTTCTCCCTCCCTTGCGCTCACAGACACATAACCGGTATGGCAGTCCATTCTCTCTGCGGCACAGACTACACTGCCTATGAGGCTACATTCTTTAGGGCTATGCCTGTAACACTCTGCCTATTTCCTTCATATTAAATAATTTTTGTGAATAATTTAACAAAAAAAAATTTCTTCACGTCATTATGCAGGCTGCAAGTAGAGGTGACATGGGCCATGAGATTGAGACACAGGCATTAGAGCCTCTTAATGCGTGTTTTGTTTGGGTTTCCATCGGCGTGGAATTACCAAAAATAGAGAGGGCATAGCCTAACCTAACATATGAAACAAGAAAATACTGCCATGTAATCCATTTATTTCAACAAAGTAACTGTATTCTGAATACCACCTTTTTAAACGGTAACTGTAACAGAATACAGTTACTCATATTTTGTATTTTAAATACGTAATGGTACATGTATTCCATTACTCCCCAACACTGTTTATTATCCTTTGCTGTAGTGATCTACTTGACTGACAACAAATGATGTGTGAAGCTTAACCCAAGTCTGACACGAATAGTTTCCTGTCATTGCGAGTGAGCTCGAGTGAGCTGTAGGGATGAGAATTGCTTAGTTGTTGTTGCACAAAAATGATGAAAGCATGATGGTTCTGTGTAAACTGAATCCAAGACAGAAACAACCGCATTATACTCCTAACACAACTTCAGCTCATGCTAACATGCTAACGCTAAGCTAGCCAAGAACCCACAGTGACGTAAAAGGTGAATCAATGCTGATAGCAGCCCAGCAGCCACAGCCTGAACTTCAACAGGTAACAAACTGATGAGCAGTCAGGCTGCACCATCCATTTCAATCGGTTCATGTTTCAATTGTACAGGGTGGGCCATTTATATGGATACACCGTAATAAAGTGGGAATGGTTGGTGATATTAAAGTCCTGTTTGTGGCACATTAGTATATGTGAGGGGGCAAACTCCTCAAGATGGTTGGTGACCATGGTGGCCATTTAGAAGTCGGCCATCTTGGATACAACTTTTGTTTTTTCAGTAGGAAGAGGGCCATGTGACACATCAAACTTATTGGCAATGTCACAAGAAAAACAATGGTGTGCTTGATTTCACGTAACTTTATTCTTTCATGAGTTATTTACAAGTTTCTGACCACTTATAAAATGTGTTCAATGTGCTGCCCATTGTGTTGGATTGTCAATGCAACCCTCTTCTCCCACTCAAACACTGATAGCAACACCGCAGGAGAAATGCCAGCACAGGCATCCAGTATCCGTAGTTTCAGGTGCTGCACATCTCGTATCTTCACACCATAGACAATTGCCTTCAGATGACCCCAAATATAAAAGTCTAAGGGGGTCAGATCGGGAGACCTTGGGGGCAATTCAACTGGCCCACGACGACCAATCTACTTTCCAGGAAACTGTTCATCTAGGAATGCTCAGACCTGGCACCCATAATGTGGTGGTGCACCATCTTGCTGGAAAAACTCAGGGAACGTGCCAGCTTCAGTGCATAAAGAGGGAAACACATCATCATGTAGCAATTTCAAATATCCAGTGGCCTTGAGGTTTCCATTAATGAAGAATGGACCCACTATTGTTGTACCCCATATACTACACCAAACCACATTGTTCCAACAGTCTTGGAGGGATCCATCCAATGTGGGTTAGTGTCAGACCAATAGCGGTGGTTTTGTTTGTTAACTTCACCATTCACATAAAAGTTTACCTCATCACTGAACAAAATCTTCTGCGTGAACTGAGGGTCCTGTTCCAATTTTTGTTTTGCCCATTCTGCAAATTCTGTGCGCCGATCTGGGACATCCTCGTTGAGATGCTGCAGTAGCTGGAGTTTGTAAGGGTGCCATTTGTGAGCAGCTAATTTGCTCTTTCTGGACTTCAGCTCAGCATTTAATCATATCATCCCTGAGATCCTGGTCCAGAAACTGTCTCACCTGGGACTCTCCACCCCCATCTGCCTCTGGATCAAGGACTTCCTGACAAATAGACCACAGTCTGTCAGACTCGGCCCCCACCGGTCCAGCACCATCACACTCAGCACCGGGTCTCCACAAGGATGTGTTTTGAGTCCCCTCCTGTTTATGCTCTACACATCTGACTGCTCCCTTACCCATCTCTCAAACACCATCATAAAGTTCGCGGATGACACCGCAGTGGTTGGACTCCTCTCAAAGAGGGATGAGTCGGACTACAGAGATGAGGTCAACAGACTGACTGAGTGGTGTTCAGTTAACAACCTCCAACTGAACACCACGAAAACTAAAGAACTTATCTTGGACTTCAGGAAGGGCAGAGCAGACCTGGCCCCACTTTACATTCACGGGAGCTGTGTGGAGAGGGTACACTCCATGAGGTTTCTGGGCGTGCAGATATCTGATGACCTCTCCTGGACTGCAAATACTACGGCGGTGGTTAAAAAGGCCCAGCAGCGTCTCCACTTTCTGAGAGTGCTCAGGAGGAACAACCTGGAGGAGAGGCTGCTGGTGACATTTTACAGAGCCATCATAGAGAGCATCCTAACGTACGGCATAACAACATGGTATGCAGGGTGCTCAGCTGCGGACAGGAAAGTACTGCAGAGGGTCATCAACACAGCCCAGAAGATCACTGGCTGCTCTCTGCCCAGCCTGGAGGTCACTGCAAACTCTCGGTACCTCAGCAGAGCTGGCAATATCATCAAGGACCACTCTCACCCCAGCAACCAACTGTTTGAACTATTACCGTCAGGCCGACGGTACAGGTCACATAAAACCAGGACAAACAGATTCAGGGATAGCTTCTTTCCCAGAGCTATCACCGTAGTAAATAAGCACAAAAACAATTGAACCTATTCCATACCGTCACTGTCATTATATTATGCTGCTATTCATACTGTCATTATATTAATGCTGCTATCCTGTATATATTGTACATACTATGGTTTGAGTACTTACGATTGTTTTTTTGTACTTTTTATATTTTACATTCATATTTATTATTGAAACTTGCACCAAGGGAGTGGCACTCCAATTTCGTTGTACTCTGTACAATGACAGTAAAGGCTATTCTATTCTATTCTATTCTATTCTATTCTATTCTATTCTATTCTAATATTACTCTTATTTCTCTTTCTGGGTCGCAAAAAAAACTTTTAACATAATTTCAGGTGAGAATGTAGCTGTGTAAACTTCAAATATCTGAGCCGACCGACACATCGTTTTCAAACCCCCGCGGTCTTTCGCTACTCGAGTTAAACATGATATATAAGTCACTTCGATGACTTAAAAATGTTATTGTTTGGCTTTTTCAGTCTTTTATTTGTTCGTGAGTAAATCGGTTTGGCTTTCTCTAGCAGCCTTCTATTCTTTTCTTTTTTTAAATGTTTTTACTATGGTTAGGTTTAGAAAAAGATGGTATCAGATCTTTAGACTAACTTTTTGCCACGGTTGCACTGGTGCACCTAACTTTTTTCTCAGGTACACCAGCAGAAAAGTTAAGTGCATCCAGTTTTTTCAACCGTATCGATTAACACTGCAGTTTTACATGTGCACTTTTTTGGGTGGGAATTTGCTTTCCATACAGACAATATTGATTTGTTTGTAAATGATAAACTAACAATCTTGTCAACACAAAGGTCTTTATTTGGAGCACAGTTCTACAAGACGGATAAGTTACTGAAAAAGTGCTTGTACTTAAAGTGCTTTGGCACTTTGACACTCTTTGGCAAAATTGTAGTTAATGTTAAACTAAATCATCTCAGCCTCTTCTAATGACCTGTTTACTGCTGCCTGCTGCTTAAAGGCAGTGGGGAGCAGAGATGGGCAGTAATATACTGTAATCTGATTACTTTTTCAAGTAACAAGCAAGGGATTACTATTGCAAAAAAGGTAATTAGATTACCGTTACTTTCCCGTAAGCACGCTGCATTACTGCGTTACTAAAACCGTGATTTTTTTCGAGAGTGTCTCATGACAATGATGTAAGCGAGTGCGACGTTCGTGGCAACAGCTGTGTGCAGATCAACAATGGATAATATAACGAGTGTGGCAGAGAGTATGACCGTGCAGTGTTTAAAGCGTGGAAGTACTGACCTTACTTTGAGTTTGATTCCGTAAAAAGTGACAAAAACACATTTGACTTTATTTATTTTCTGCTGTGTTTTACATGCATTTATTTGAAAGAGTGAGTGTAAACACAAAAAAACTATTTTATTTTATATGATGGATCATGCAGAAAATAGGTTTAAATGTTATACAAATTTCTTCCAGTCAGAGAATGTTGCATATAATTTAATGTTTGCTTCATGCCTAAAGTTAAAAGATTAAAACTAATAAAACTAGTTTCAAAAAGAGACTTTTTCATTTGATTACATTTTATATGGTGGATTATGCAGAAAAAATAGAATTGGGCTGAAAGATCTATTGCTTTATTACCTATTCAGGTTGTAAATCATTTTTTAAAAGTAACTAAGTAACTAATTACTTTTGAAAATGAGTAATCAGTAAAGTAACAGGATTACTTTTGAGGGGGAAGTAATCAGTAATTAGTTACTGATTAAGTTTTTCAAGTAACTTGACCAACACTGGTGGGGAGAGGGGACACTCGGGCAGTGCATTTTTGAGAGGATGAGGAGCCAGCACTTCAGAGTGCATGGTCATTTCCGATCATAGTATTCCATAGTTGTAAAATCTTGCCATCCCCAAAGTGACTGCTCCTCCACTGCTACTTCTACAGAGAAGTAGTGAGTGCAATCTGCAGGGTGTGGTCTTGTAATAGAGAAGACTTAAAGTTGGAGATTACACCCACCATTATCCAACATCTCTAGTGACAGAAACTAGCAAAGCACCCTTTAAAAAAACACACAATTTTGCTGCACGCTTCAAACAGTAAATAGTAAAGCTGCATAAAGGAATGCATTAATTGATGTTAACATAAATGTGGGACCAAAAATTGAATTATCAATGATTTTCAATGGGAAATTTTTGCCTTAGCATCAAATGCCTTGGTTTTTACGTAGCTTTGACATGTTAGGATAATTTAAGGAACTGAGATTACATTTCTAAAACTTTTTTCAAAATTTATATCCGCTAGCAAATGTGAGGAAACCCTCATTCGACGTAGCCAAAATGACATGGAAAAAACCAAAAAAAAACCCCAAAAAGGACAAAATGTCCCTTTAAGTGTTAATACACAGCAATGCCATTACAAATATTTAAAATCATACTTTTAGCGGTTGTCCTGTTAGGACCACTTATCTCTGAGAAGTACTGATGTTAATGAGCTTTGAAAAAGCAAACCTACGTTTTGATTTTTTAATATTATATTCAAATATATCCATTGCAAAAAAAAATAACAGCTGGGTTAAAAAGTTGAAGCACTGCGTGACCCAGTTATCCAACAATATCTACAGAAAGATTAAAATATTAATGAACACATTCATATTGTTGTTTTTGTTGAACAGCTAGTTGAACTTTGCACAGAGACCTTTTCTGAAAGTGCTGGCTCAGTCTCTTCTTGTTCCACTTGACTGATTTATTAACCCAATTTTCCATCACCTCTCCATGATCAGGGATGTCCTTGCTAATAAGTTAAAGGAATACTTTTTCACACTGCACTCTATCTTCTTCACATGCCAAGATAGTTAATAACTGAAAACTAAACTGATATGATGATAAGTCACAGAAGAGCATTTTTGTGGTAATGGTAGCACTGTTTCCTTACACACCGAAGCTCATAATTATAATAATAATAACAATGGATTGCATTTATATAGCGCGTTTCGGGGCCCTCAAAGCGCTTTACAATTCCACTATTCATTCACTCTCACATTCACACACTGGTCGAGGCAGCTACAGTTGTAGCCA
>NW_005187783.1:292479-294734 GCF_000239375.1 Pundamilia nyererei | reverse complement strand
GTTGTTGTTTTAAACTTGAGTATGAACTTATACAAAATGCAGCAAGATATAAAAAAAACAGTTTTGTTGATTAAAAAACACTATATCGGATTCATATCGGTATCGGCAGATATCCAAATTTATGATATCGGTATCGGTATCGGACATAAAAAAAGTGGTATCGTGCGATCTCTAACTGTAACACCACTATTACAGCTTATATTAACATTTTAACATGTCTAAGAACAAGGTGAATCTCCTTAGCATGTGGGACTTCTGGGATTTTATAGCAATCTCAAATTAGAGTTTGAACTGCACTTTTGGATCTCAGACTATGAGTGCTGAACATGACAGTAGTGGCAGAAAGCTGTTGTTAATGATTAAAGAATGAAAAACAGAACAGTGGTTTCATTTCTTTTCATTTTTTCCCCAAAATAAGATGAGATTTTGTCAGTTTGCATTTTATCTATTGCTCTCATTGTTATCAGCAAAACTGAGATGCATCCATTCTACTTCATTGTCTAACATCAATTTCATTTTGTTAGCTTGATGCATATATTGACTTAAAATTTATTTACAAAATGTTTGGAACCAGGACCATCTCATTTAAGAAGAAAGCAAGATACAAGATCTGTCACTAAGATCTGAGGCTGGCATATTTGTTGAGAATGGCTTTGCTATTTCATGAGTAACAACCGAGAAACTTAATTTAAAAAATATGTATAATGTCATAAAAAAAAGCATTATGTTAATTTTGGTTCCTCAACTGACTAACTGCCAAACTGACAAAATTATTCATACAGTTGTTTTTATCTTAAATGATTACATAAATGCATGTTTGCTAGGATGACATTAATTTCACAGCTTCTTATTTCACAGCTGTAGAGGCCCATTTAGAAAGCTTGCAAATCTGCAGTAAAAATAAATAAAGAAATAATAATATTCTGGCAAAGACCGAACTTGGGGTTCACTTTCTTACTCAAGGATACTTTGACACACAGACTGGAGCATGCCAGGGATCAAACCACCAACATTCTGATTAGTAGATGACCTGCTCTATCATATTTAATGTAATAAAAGTATAGTAGTGTAGACTAGAAGTGTAGACAAGGAAGGCAACAGAAACTCAAATAACCACTTTGTCATGGTCTGTGGGTTTGTTATAGAAAATATTGTTATCAGGTTTCAGAGCTCAACACAGTACAAAAACAACTTTTGTGATGATTACAAATGATCTTATGTACTGTGACAGTCTCTGTGGTGGTCCTTGTTTGACCTTAGTGCAGCATTCCATACTGTACCATACCACTGTACCATAATAAGTAATTACAGCAATAAACGCATGCTGTAGGTATTAAGGACAGTCTCATTAGAAGGCATAGCATACATTTTTCATTGCTATGCATATGCCACCGAACTTCCTCTATCCATGAAGTCAGAAAACACAAACCAATTAATTAAACTTCAGGTGACCCTGAATCTTTCCTTATGTCATGGTCCTGGGTCTATGGACCCAGTGTTTCGTATTCTGGTTCAATTTCTATTCTTTGATTTAGTGTTATTCTTGGTTCAGTTTCCTTTCTCTTCCTAGTTCATTTGTGTTTCTAGTTCTCTCAGATAATTTATTTGTCTTTAGCTTTTTTTGTTTTGTTTGTTTGTGTTGAATCTGCGCTTCCACAGGCCCCGCTAGTTTAGAGACTTATTCCTCATGAAGAACAAAAATAAGACAGAACATCTTCAACTGGTCTTTTACTTGCTAGCGAGGGAAGGCTTGGTCGGAAGCAGGCTCCTGGAATTCAACGCTCCTCACCTGTCTCCAACCAACTCCTTCAAAGAGCAGCCCTCCTCATAGCCTTTTATTCCCATGACAGTTACAGTTTACACAACACAAGCACCTCCCCTCGTAAAACCCCCCGTAGGTTCTAAAAGACAAGGCACTATGTGTGTGTATGTGTAAGCACCTGTATGCATGTGTATGCATGTGCAACAACGTGTGTGTGTGTGTGTGTGTGTGTGTGTGTGGTATGTGTGAGAATGTGTGTGTCATGGGGGTGTGTTTGTGTGACCTCCTGCTCAATAAAAGGATAATTAAAGCAGGAAGCTTACCACACAAGAAACAAATCTTTCAGATAGGTATACGTAATAAAACACTTTCAGCCTCCCCCAGCACCAGAGTGGCTGGAGAGGTGGTCAGAGACAAAGGAATGTCTTTGATCATATATTTTGAACCAAGACTTACAAATTTAAGAAACACAATCACAACAATTAACAATTTG
>NW_005187783.1:285888-292459 GCF_000239375.1 Pundamilia nyererei | reverse complement strand
TGTGTGTGTCATGGGGGTGCATTTGTGTAACCTCCTGTTCACCAAAAGGATCATAAAAGCAGGAAGTTTACAAGACAAGAAACAGATCTTTCAGATAGTATGTGCCTATAATGAAGCCTTTTCAGCCTCCCCCCAAAACCAGAGTAGCTGGAGAGGTAGACAGAGACAAAGGAATGTCTTTGATCATCAGTTTGAAACAATGTAGAGATGGTAAGCATAAAAATGACAACAATTAACAATTCACTTTAACAGCTTGTCTCTCCCTCCATGTTCCTCTCTTGCTCTCTGTGTGTCCCTTGCCTCCCTGCTCCATGCCTTTGCCTTGTCTGTGTTTATCTCCCTTAACAGTTCGCATGTTTTCATTCTTTATCAAGCGTACGTGTCCTTGTCTGAGTTTCAGTCTGTGTGCCACTTCCCGTTTTATTTTGACAGTCCCTCGTCTCATGACCTTGGTGTTCAATTTGCTTCTTCCCCTTATGCTTAATTTGTTCCTGCTGTTCTCCCATGTGGTAATGCTTTCCTTATCACCCCTCTGTGTATATATTGTCTCCCTGTGTTTTCAGCTTTTCTGGTTTCTTAGTTCTTTCCCAGTTTAGGTTATATTTACATTCTGTTTTTTCTTTTTCACTCATCTTTTCACTTACTATCTGTTTGTACACCTCTCTGCATTTAATTATTACCTATTATTAATCTTTGGTCCTTTTGGTGTGCACAAACTGGCATGGAATCATCCTATTCTCTGTTCCTTCAAAGGCCTTCTGCATCATGCTACTCTGCCAACTAAAAGCCACTGTCGACCAATGCCTCCATGAGGAACAGGCGGGTTTTCCACGAGGATGGTCATGCGCTGACCAAATATTCACCCTTAGGAATATTATTGAACAGTCCATGAAGTACAAGCGATCACTCTCAATAAACTTCATCGGCATCAAAAAAAGAAAAGAAAGAAAATGAATCTCAATCTCCAAGTCAATGTACCACCACCCCAACTGCTGCATCAAGATGAACATGGGCGACACCAATCTTCTGGTGTCAGGCAAGGATGAATCCTCTTGGCCGTCCTGTTCGTAATGGCCCTCGACTTCATCATGAACAAAGCCCTGATCGAGCCAGATGCAGGCATCAACTTGGACACGAACAGTCAACTCACCAACCTTGATTTTGCAGGTGATATAGCCCTGCTGGCGGAAGATTGAGACTGCTTCCAGGATCCAACATTGAATCTGGCCTGAGAAGTGGAAAAAGTCAGACTGTGCGTCAGTGCCGAAAAATCAAAAATAATGCACATTGGCGACCAGGCTCGTTTGCCTAAGATTGGTGGGCAAGAACTCAAGCTGGTTGAGAGGTTCACATACCTGGGAAGCGTCTTGAGCTGGGACGGAGATGAAGAAACTGATCTGGCCTGGGCAGGAACATTCTTTTTTTGTTTGCCTGTCCCATTTGGTTCTTTGGCCACACAGTAAAAAAAAATCCTAAAAAAAACAATAATATTCTGGCAGCTGGGGCGCCAAAATAATACCATAAAATAACAGAAAATAACATTCCCATGAAAATACGGTTATTTTCAGTAATGACAATACAGTTTGTTGCCCTAATTTTACATGGGATTTTGCCTTTTTCAAGTGCTTTTAAACATTAAATTAGGAACAATTTAACGTGATTAAACAATGAAATTACCTATAAACAAGGTCAATGAATGCGGCAATATGAATAATAATACTTAAATGTACAGAAATATACAGTTAACAGTTGGTTTAAATAATAATGGATTGCATTCATATAGCGCTTTATTAGACCTTCAAAGTGCTTTACAATTCCCCTCTGGCCGTCACCAGTAGGTGGTAGGTGAATTGTCTTGCCCAAGGACACAACGACCGAGAGTATCCGAGCTGGGGCTCGAACTGGCAACCTTCTGATTACAAGGCGAACTGCCAATATTTGTGAAATTATGATGCATTTGTGAATGTATTCTAACAATCTAAATATGCATATGTACAGACAGATACGTTTAAAAAACAAGAAAATTATGTTTTATTACATTTACAGTGATTTTACGTTAATTTACATTTGAAATGTAAAATCACAGTCTATTTATGTGAATTTAATGATATTCTAGAAGAACAGTGCAAAACTGTAAAATACACAGTAAACTACTTTTATATTACATTTTTTTTTTACAGTGCATCAGAATTGAAGGTCAAGAAAGATGCCCAATGAATTTACTTTAGCAAGTGGATCATGATGGCCTTGCCATATTGGTCCATTTTATTGACCTTTATTATTATTATTATTATTATTATGCATTTATTTTATTTTATTTTATTTTCAGTTGTTACAGACGGGACAGAGAGAAAGAGAGGGAGAGAAAGAAAAACAGAGGGGAAGAGGGACAGTAAGAAAGTCACCTGGATAGCCTGTTGAGAGAAGAAATTACAGAAGAGAAAACAAGCAAAAAAGAGAGCAACATAAAAAACACAACTCCTTTGCAATAATCTAGCTAAGAGTAAATACTAAATAGTGAATAATATTGTGCAGCACGCAAGGTTGACAGCGCACAATGTGCTTTGAGGTAGCAGCCAGGAAAGGTGTAGTTTGTGTCTGTGAACACCCGTGTGTACACCTGTGTGGATGAGCATTCTTGTATTCAAAAGGTTTCTCCATGTAACGATCTGCTAGAGCATAGGTGTCAAACTCTGGCCCGTGGGCCAAATTTGGCCCGCAGCCTAATTACATTTGGCCCGCGAAGCCAAACCAAATTACTATTAGAGCTGGCCTACTGGTATTATACAGCTAATTTATATATTGTTTAGTATTAAGCTTTGCTTGTTCCATATTCCGTTTTTCAGCAAAACGTGTTTGAGTCCATTAGAAAAGATTCATTCTTATATCTGGAGGAATAAATATATTTCAATTAATATTAACGTTAGCCCGCGACTTTGTTTCAGTTTTGAATTTTGGCCCACTGTGTATTTGAGTTTGACACCCCTGTGCTAGAGGGTGTGGGGAACCATAGCCCCGTCCCCCAGGGCATTAAGCAGGCATGGAGGAGAGCTGGGCCCAAGACATCTAGAGGCCCCAGAGTGCGAGAGCCCAAAAAGGACCTTTGGAGGGGCAACTGTGCTACCCTCCTGGGAGGAGCCGAGGAGAGCCCCAGACGAGGGGTCACCCAGCAGCCACGTAGTAGAAGCCAGAGGGGGCTGCAGTGACATGCCAGCGGGCTCTGCCAGCAGCCTGCTGTGCCAGAGTGGACTAAGGCCAAGAGGCCAGTGGCCCGAGGGCCTCTCAACCCCCCCGGAAGGGGCCCGACCGAGCCATGGGCGCCAGGCCCCGCCAAGCAGCCACTGGGAGTGAGCCGGTATATACCTGAGCGCCCAGCCTCGGACACCAAGAACCACCAACGCACCGACACCTGAGGGCATCATCCACCGGCAAGGAATGTGGTGGGGGGAGATAGGCCTCCATACCTTGGAGAGCCTAAGATGTTCCCAGAGAGGTGGGGTCTAATACCCGACCTGACATACTCTGGCACACAGAGACACAAACGTGCACTCCCACGCTCATGCACACATATATAAATACTGGGCACTCACCTAACGTGGAGACAGACACAAAAAGACACACAAACACACTCCGCACAAACATACTCTATACCCCAGGTTCAGGCACCACCACCCCTAAAAGGGGAAATCACACCAGGAGATCTTGCCCCGCATCCCAGACCCCAATTAGACAGCTAACTCCTCCTCCCAGCCCCTCCGCCCTGATGGCTAACAGAGAATGGGGGTATGTGAAGACCCAAAAAAATCGCTCTGCCCACTCATATGTAGTGTTGCTGCATGCTGTTCTAAAGTGCATTTAAAACACGGGAAGGCGTGGTGCTTCCTGCCAGGGAGCAGCAAGTGTAGCATGGCCCCTCCCGAGATCCCTCAATGTTTACATACATTTAAAATTGAGAAGTGGGCACCGGCTCCAGAGGTGAGGTTGAATACACAGACCGTCCTCTGGATGCCGTATGACGTGCCCACCCCTAAGGCCCTATATGTATGTGTAATGATAGTGGATGTCTAGGTTGCAGAATAAAATTGAGGCGCAGGCAGCCAGGAGGGGGCAGAGGGGGAGTGCCTCCCCTGCACCCTAGTCGCACACCTGCACCCTAAGGCCCTGCATGTGTGGGTGGTTGTGGTGGAGTGGGAAGAGGGAGGGAACTTTCTTGATAACCTCAAAGCCTTGGCATCTCTTGGGATGAAACTGAAGAGCTCACTGGAAAACACGACTGATGGAGAGACCTTGTCACCCAATACACTTGAGCGTGGGTGGATAAGAAGAGGAAGACTCTTATCCACAGTGTGCCTTTGCCCTGACTTCCTCCCCTCACTCCAACTGGTTACAGCAGATGGCTGATCCTCCCTAAACCTGTGTTTTAAATAGAGCTGAGTTTTTCTTTATACCCCTGCCTCAGGTTAAGTTATATAGTTTTCTGATTTGAATCTGGCTTACTTTGATACTTTCCATAGTTATTCTAGTGTTATGAGTTTCTTGAAATTTTTTCATTGTGTTTTCTGTTAGTACATGGAGTTATTTTTTAATATTGTTATTGTATTTTGATTTATTAGGCTTGCATTCTCTATGTCATCAATTCTGTCTCTGTTAGTGTTTTCCTGTTTGGTTGCTTCCTGTTTTATCCTGATAGTCATTTATATCTAGTGTTTTGTATTTAATTCTACTTCTTCTCTTTGATTAGTTTATGATTAGTCATTGATTAGTTTCAATTGTGCAATGTTGTCCCCAGTCCTTAACCTGTACTTCATGACACACTTGTTACGACCAAGGTAACAGATGGCTACAGCAGCAGATGAGCGAAAGCATGTATTCATAGTGCATGGTCTTGATGATTGAGGATGATGATAGTGTTGTAATAGTTTCATAGGACATTTTTGGACCCTTAGTAACAAGCAAGTGTTTTTTAAAATGCCATAATCTACTTGAGTATTGTTGCTAAACATTTCTATTCTTTTATGACTGCAGTGTAACCCCAACAGAGCACTTCACCCTCAGTCTGTTGGTTTCCATGTGATTACTAGAGCATTTAAAAGTAGAATGAAAGATTGAACCTTCCGTTTTCAGGACCCTCTTCTGTGGAAGCAGCTTACAGTTTGAATTTTGGAAACAGACACCCACTCTACATTTAAGATTAGGCTTAAAACTTTCCTTTTTGATAAAGGAAAATTCAAAATCCTCCCTTAGTAGCTTCAATACGCCTAGGGTGCTGGGGGCTTTCTGTGATGCAGAGTGTTTCATTCACCTTTTTTTCCCAGTCTCTATGTGTTTTGTCAGGTCAATGGTAAAAAGCAGACACAAACACAGGACTTTTCCAAACAAAGACAGTGAATGTATTTACAAAAGTGAACAATAATGTAACAATTGCGGCACTTTGGCTCCCATGGCGATTTTCCCCAAATCCAGCACAGTGCTCTTGTCCGCAGTGTGAATCGTAAAAGCGTGAATCACTTTCCAGTCAGATGATGCTCAAAACCAGACTTCCGGAAACACAAACAAATCAAAACACAGAAGCACACAAGCTGGGAAATTGGGAGGGGAACCGAGAGAAAATAAAACACAACTCAGTGACTCAACGGCCAAAGCAAGTTAGCGATATATTCCTAACCGTGTAGAAATGTTGGCCAATCAGAAGTCTAGAAGCTTGGGTGGGAAAGAGTAAACAAAGATGGCGCATAGAAACAGAACTGAGTTCTATGTGTGGAGGGACAGAAACTGTGTTGTATATATATGCATGTAGACACTGCAGCGAGTAAAGTTAACAGTAACAGTATTTTGTCTAAGTCCGCCATTGTAGAAACCCATTTCACCGAAACAATAACGTGGCACACAATGTGACGTCAAAAAAGGCGCACACCTATGACGCTGCGTTGTCTCTGTTTTCCTCATCCACACGTAAATGCAAAAACTGAGTTTTTGAAATCTCCACCCTGGCAGGAGTTTTTAAAAATCTCCACTTTCAGTGACTGAAAACGCCGTTTTCAAAAATACCCGGGTACGTGTGGACGTAGCCTAAATACTATGTAATAATCATACCCCAAGCTCAGTTCAAACATTTCCTTTTCATACTTTCCATAAACACTTAGTAAACATGAAGTAGTTCACCAGATTGCCAAACCATCTTCTTTAGGAACCAGTCAATGTCATACGTGACTTCTGAATCTGCACGTCAGGGTGATGTCCAAATTCCATCATCAGCAATGTAAGTTAATTTAATCTCAAAGATGACAAAAGCAACCATGTTAAAACTACAACTGCCCTGAATTCGGGGGTGTTGGTTCACTTTTTCACCTGTAGCGCAAACCAGTCGGTGTATAAATAATTGGCTATATTGATGATTTGTGCTACAATCTAAAGCACTGCCATAATTTCTAAGTTAGGTTCATTCAATTGTCAAACATCATATTTCTTAACGGTTTAAAGCCAGAACTATGAAATTCTTACCAGAATTATTTAAAAATTGAGTTTTAGTGAACCTTCTGATTAAACTTTAAAAATATATATAACATATATA